>NW_025814118.1:0-65544 GCF_018902025.1 Drosophila willistoni
TTATAACAGATAGAATA
This sequence comes from Drosophila willistoni, assembly GCF_018902025.1. Classification (NCBI taxonomy): domain Eukaryota; kingdom Metazoa; phylum Arthropoda; class Insecta; order Diptera; family Drosophilidae; genus Drosophila; species Drosophila willistoni. The sequence continues at coordinate 18 of NW_025814118.1, forward strand.
TTAAATTTGTATATGTACTCGTTTAGTTAGCGCACAGACATTAATTGTTCATAATCCTTGCACCGCCACTTCCGTCACAAGTAGAGTCATTGAAGTAGAGTCATTGAATTTGGTATGTATGTATACTGGCTTAGAACGCGCGAGATTTTTTTGTGTTTAAATTAAACTGATTTTTTCGAACTAACAAAGTCAAAGTCACCCTTCAATCTTGTGGGCGGTAGATGAGATATTCTTACTTTATTATTATTTTACCACTAGACTACAGACCAAAACAACGAATTGGTGGAAAATTATCAAACATGAACTTTATTCAACGACCGAAAGAAATAAGCTTATAACAAACACATCAATTTCACCAGAATATACGATTACCTAAAATTCATAAAGAGAGTATTGAGACCAATCTGCTCATCAATTGTTCTTCGTCTACGGACCATGCAAATACATAGTCAACCTATTAAAAAATATAACGCAGACTCAACATACAACGTAAGACGCCTCAGAATTTAAGACAAGGATTAATGACACATACATTTGCCGACGCATTTGAGTAGTCTCGTTTTCCTAGTATCCCAATAGAATTGAACTTGACCATTAGGGAAAAATGGATAAAATAAAAAGCGCACACTAACATTCCAAATTAACATTCATGCAAATAGTACGTTTTTGTATACCATTAACAGATTTTTAAAAACAAGGACCACAACTAAAAGGAATGCCTATGGATCACCAGCGTCGCCAATAATAGTAGATATAATTATGTATTTTTCGGATTTCATCTTTTGTCGTCTGCGCGAGACATTGCTCGTTGCGTCGCCGGAGAGAAGAGAGACGCTGTCTCCACTATCGATGACTTATCGCTAACAATCGATACTTAGTACTAACAATCGATACTTATTACTAACATCGATACTTATCCCTAACAATCGATATATGCATGAGCATTTAACAGACTTGTAATAATGAATCTTACAAAATAAATAAAAGTAGCGAAGTTATTGACAAAAAACACTGTTTATGGGAATATTTTAATATTTTATTTAATTTATATTACAGATATTAAGTTTCATGACGATAGTCAGAAAATAATGTAGTTATTAAGAAAAGTCAGTTTGCCCTTTGAATGGAACTGTGTCCGAAATTAAAAACCGTGCAGTGTGTGATGATTCCTTTTATGCTTTGCACACTTCTGATAAAAATAATATACCCTTGTCACACCTAAACCTTCTATGAATGTCGGTTGCAAATCACATTACCAGTGAAGATTGTAGATGGAGAAGCTGTCAGGAAGGCTTCGGCGGGGGTGCGGCTTACGGGAACAATAGAAATGCCAGACTCGTCGTTTAGGTAGATAATTAATATAAGTTTATTAACTAATTGTGACTTAACAAATAAATGAGTTTGCAAAGCGATGCCGTTGGATTCGTTCGTGGCCGTTAGTTACCACGATCGTAGGAGCTTATTCGTTCGCACCCTTTCTCGTCAACGTTTTGTTACCAACTGTTTTATACTTATACTATATACTTTATGGCGGCTAAAATGACAGCAAAATGGTGGGTAGAAGACCACAAAGTGGCGGCTAGAAGACTCAAATGGCGGCTAATGGACTTAAAATGGCGGCTAATGGACTCAAAATGGTGACTAGAATATTCAAAATGGCTGCTAGAAGACTCAAATGGCGACTAGAAGACTCCAAAATGGCGGCTAAAAAACTCAACATGGCGGCTAATGGATTCAAAATGGTGTCTAGAAGAGTCAAAATTTCGGCTAATGGACTCAAAATGGCGGCTAAGGCTCAAAATGGCGGCTAGAAGACTCAAATGGGCGCTAAGGCTCAAAATGGCAGCTAGAAGATTTAAAATGACGCTGAAAGACTCAAAATGGCGGCTAAAATAACAGCAAAATGGTGGCTAGAAGACACAAAGTGGGCGCTAGTCGACTTAAAATGGCGTCAAGAATAAAATGGCGGCTTAAGACTCAAAATGGTGACTAGAACATTCAAAATGGCTGCAAAAGACTCAAATGGCGACTAGAGACTCAAAATATTCGACTAAAAGACTCAAAATGGCGCTAGAAGACTCAACATGGCGGCTAATGGATTCAAATGGTGTCTAGAAGAGTCAAAATTTCGGCTAAAGACTCAAAATGGAGGGAAGAAGAGTAAAATGGGGCTAAAAGACTCAAAATGCAGCTGTAAAATGGTTCCAGCAGCTGGTGTGATTTTATATAATATATGGCGGCTATAGACTCAAATGTCGACTTAAAAAGGCGGCTTACAATGGATTTCTGCAGCTGGTATGGTTTTTATTTAAAAGATACGCACCCAGTTTCCATAAAAATGATTTTCTTAAACTTTATAACAGATAGAGATATTAAATTTGGTATATGTACTCGTTTAGTTAGCGCACAGCATTAATTGTTCAAAATCCTTGCACGCCACTTTCCTCACAAGTAGAGTCATTGAAGTAGAGTCATTGAATTTGGTATGTATTATACTGGCTTAGAACGCGCGCAGATTTTTTGTGTTTAAATTAAACTGATTTTTTCCAAAACTAACAAAGTCAAAGTCACCCTTCAATCTTGTGGCGGTAGATGATGATATTCTTACTTTATTATTATTTACCACTAGACTACAGACCAAAAACAACGAATTTGGGAAAATTATACAAACATGAACTATTTTCAACGACCGAAGAAATAAGCTTATAACAACACATCAATTTCACCAAGAATATACGGATTACCTAAAATTCATAAAGAAGGTACGCTATTGAGACCAATCTGCTCATCAATTGCTTCTTAGTCCTACGGACCATGCAAATACATAGTAAACCTATTAAAAATATAACGGCAGACTCAACATACAACGTAAAGAACGCCTCAGAATTTAAGACAAGGATTAATGACACATACATTGCGACGCATTTGACGTAGTCTCAGTGTTTTCCTAGTATTCCAATAGAATTGACACTTGACACCATTAGGGAAAAATGGATAAAATAAAGCGCACACTAACATTCCAAATTAACATTCATGGAAATAGTACGTTTTTGTATACCATTAAACAGATATTTTAAAAAACAGGAACACAACTAAAAGGAATGCCTATGGGATCACCAGCGTCGCCATAATAGTAGATATAATTTGTATTTTTCGGATTTCATCTTTTGTCGTCTGCGCAGAGACAACTTGCTCGTTGCGTCGCCGGAAGAGAAGAGAGACGCTGTCTCCCACCTATCGATGACTTATCGCTAACAATCGATACTTAGTACTAACAATCGATACTTATTACTAACAATCGATACTTATCCCTAACAATCGATATATGCATGAGCATTTAACAGACTTTGTAAATAATTGGAATCTTACAAAATAAGAAAAGTAGCGAAGTTATTGACAAAAACACTGTTTTATGGGAATATTTTAATATTTTTATTTTAATATATTACAGATATTAAGTTTCATGACGATAGCTCAGAAAATAATGTAGTTATTAAGAAAAGTCACAGGTTTGCCCTTTGAATGGGAACTGTGTCCGAAATATAAAACCGTGCAGTGTGTGATGATTCCTTTTATGCGTTGCACACTTCTGATAAAATAAATATACCCTTGTCACACCTAAAACCCACTTCTATGAATGTCGGTTGCAAATCACATTACCCAGTAGAAGATTGTAGATGGAGAAGCTGTCAGGAAGGCTTCGGCGGGGGGTGCGGCTTACCGGGAACAATAGAAATGCCAGACTCGTACGTTTAGGTAGATAATTAATATAAGTTTATTAACTAATGTGACTTAACAATAAAATGACGTTTGCAAAGCGATGCCGTTGGATTCGTTCGTGGTGGCCGTTCGTTACCACCGATCGTAGGAGCTTATTCGTTCGCACCCTTTCTCGTCAACGTTTTGTTACCAACTGTTTTATACTTATACTTATACTTTATGGCGGCTAAAATGACAGCAAAATGGTGGGGTAGAAGACACAAAGTGGCGGCTAGAGACTCAAAATGGCGGCTAATGGACTTAAAATGGCGGCTAATGGACTCAAAATGGTGACTAGAATATTCAAAATGGCTGCTAGAAGACTCAAAATGGCGACTAGAAGACTCCAAATGGCGGCTAAAAAACTCAACATGGCGGCTAATGGATTCAAATGGTGTCTAGAAGAGTCAAAATTTCGGCTAATAGACTCAAAATGGCGGCTAAGGCTCAAAATGGCGGCTAGAAGACTCAAAATGGCGGCTAAGGCTCAAAATGCAGCTAGAAGATTTAAAATGACTGCTGAAAGACTCAAAATGGCGGCTAAAATAACAGCAAAATGGTGGCTAGAAGACACAAAGTGGGCGCTAGTCGACTTAAAATGGCGTCAAGAATAAAATGGCGGCTTAAAGACTCAAAATGGTGACTAGAACATTCAAAATGGCTGCTAAAGACTCAAAATGGCGACTAGAAGACTCAAAATATCGACTAAAAGACTCAAAATGGCGGCTAGAAGACTCAACATGGCGGCTAATGGATTCAAAATGGTGTCTAGAAGAGTCAAAATTTCGGCTAAGACTCAAAATGGAGGGAAGAAGAGTAAAATGGGGGCTAAAAGACTCAAAATGGCGGCTGTAAAATGGTTCCAGCAGCTGGTGTTGATTTATATAATATATGGCGGCTATAGACTCAAAATGTCGACTTAAAAAGGCGGCTGTACAATGGTTTCTGCAGCTGGTATGGTTTTATTTAAAAGCTACGCACCCAGTATTTCCATAAAAATGATTTTCTTAAACTTTATAACAGATAGAGATATTAAATTTGGTATATGTACTCGTTTAGTTAGCGCACAGACATTAATTGTTCAAAATCCTTGCACGCCACTTCCGTCACAAGTAGAGTCATTGAAGTAGAGTCATTGAATTTGGTATGTATGTATACTGGCTTAGAACGCGCGCAGATTTTTTGTGTTTAAATTAAACTGATTTTTTCCAAAACTAACAAAGTCAAAGTCACCCTTCAATCTTGTGGGCGGTAGATGATGATATTCTTACTTTATTATTATTTACCACTAGACTACAGACCAAAAACAACGAATTGGTGGGAAAATTATACAAACATGAACTTATTTCAACGACCGAAAGAAATAAGCTTATAACAAACACATCAATTTCACCAAGAATATACGGATTACCTAAAATTCATAAAGAAGGTACGCTATTGAGACCAATCTGCTCATCAATTGCTTCTTCGTCCTACGGACCATGCAAATACATAGTAAACCTATTAAAAAATATAACGGCAGACTCAACATACAACGTAAAGAACGCCTCAGAATTTAAGACAAGGATTAATGACACATACATCTGCGACGCATTTGACGTAGTCTCAGTTTTTCCTAGTATTCCAATAGAATTGACACTTGACACCATTAGGGAAAAATGGATAAAAATAAAAGCGCACACTAACATTCCAAATTAACATTCATGGAAATAGTACGTTTTTGTATACCATTAAACAGATATTTTAAAAACAAGGACACACAACTAAAAGGAATGCCTATGGGATCACCAGCGTCGCCAATAATAGTAGATATAATTTTGTATTTTCGGATTTCATCTTTTGTCGTCTGCGCAGAGACAACTTGCTCGTTGCGTCGCCGGAAGAGAAGAGAGACGCTGTCTCCCACCTATCGATGACTTATCGCTAACAATCGATACTTAGTACTAACAATCGATACTTATTACTAACAATCGATACTTATCCCTAACAATCGATATATGCATGAGCATTTAACAGACTTTGTAAATAATTGGAATCTTACAAAATAAATAAAAGTAGCGAAGTTATTGACAAAAAACACGGTTTTATGGGAATATTTTAATATTTATATTTTAATATATTACAGATATTAAGTTTCATGACGATAGCTCAGAAAATAATGTAGTTATTAAGAAAAGTCACAGTTTGCCCTTTGAATGGGAACTGTGTCCGAAATATAAAAACCGTGCAGTGTGTGATGATTCCTTTTATGCGTTGCACACTTCTGATAAAAATAAATATACCTTGTCACACCTAAAACCCACTTCTATGAATGTCGGTTGCAAATCACATTACACAGTAGAAGATTGTAGATGGAGAAGCTGTCAGGAAGGCTTCGGCGGGGGGTGCGGCTTACGGGAACAATAGAAATGCCAGACTCGTACGTTTAGGTAGATAATTAATATAAGTTTATTAACTAATTGTGACTTAACAATAAAATGACGTTTGCAAAGCGATGCCGTTGGATTCGTTCGCGGTGGCCGTTAGTTACCACCGATCGTAGGAGCTTATTCGTTCGCACCCTTTCTCGTCAACGTTTTGTTACCAACTGTTTTATACTTATACTTATACTTTATGGCGGCTAAAATGACAGCAAAATGGTGGGTAGAAGACACAAAGTGGCGGCTAGAAGACTCAAAATGGCGGCTAATGGACTTAAAATGGCGGCTAATGGACTCAAAATGGTGACTAGAATATTCAAAATGGCTGCTAGAAGACTCAAAATGGCGACTAGAAGACTCCAAATGGCGGCTAAAAAACTCAACATGGCGGCTAATGGATTCAAAATGGTGTCTAGAAGAGTCAAAATTTCGGCTAATGGACTCAAAATGGCGGCTAAGGCTCAAAATGGCGGCTAGAAGACTCAAAATGGCGGCTAAGGCTCAAAATGGCAGCTAGAAGATTTAAAATGACGGCTTAAAGACTCAAAATGGTGACTAGAACATTCAAAATGGCTGCTAAAAGACTCAAAATGGCGACTAGAAGACTCAAAATATCGACTAAAAGACTCAAAATGGCGGCTAGAAGACTCAACATGGCGGCTAATGGATTCAAAATGGTGTCTACAAGAGTCAAAATTTCGGCTAAGACTCAAAATGGAGGGAAGAAGAGTAAAATGGGGGCTAAAAGACTCAAAATGGCGGCTGTAAAATGGTTCCAGCAGCTGGTGTTGATTTTATGTAATATATGGCGGCTATAGACTCAAAATGTCGACTTAAAAAGGCGGCTGTACAATGGTTTCTGCAGCTGGTATGGTTTTTATTTAAAAGATACGCACCCAGTATTTCCATAAAAATGATTTTCTTAAACTTTATAACAGATAGAGATATTAAATTTGGTATATATACTCGTTTAGTTAGCGCACAGACATTAATTGTTCAAAATCCTTGCACGCCACTTTCCGTCACAAGTAGAGTCATTGAAGTAGAGTCATTGAATTTGGTATGTATGTATACTGGCTTAGAACGCGCGCAGATTTTTTGTGTTTAAATTAAACTGATTTTTTCCAAAACTAACAAAGTCAAAGTCACCCTTCAATCTTGTGGGCGGTAGATGATGATATTCTTACTTTATTATTATTTACCACTAGACTACAGACCAAAAACAACGAATTGGTGGAAAATTATACAAACATGAACTTATTTCAACGACCGAAAGAAATAAGCTTATAACAAACACATCAATTTCACCAAGAATATACGGATTACCTAAAATTCATAAAGAAGGTACGCTATTGAGACCAATCTGCTCATCAATTGCTTCTTAGTCCTACGGACCATGCAAATACATAGTCAACCTATTAAAAAATATAACGGCAGACTCAACATACAACGTAAAGAACGCCTCAGAATTTAAGACAAGGATTAATGACACATACATTTGCGACGCATTTGACGTAGTCTCAGTTTTTACTAGTATTCCAATAGAATTGACACTTGACACCATTAGGGAAAAATGGATAAAAATAAAAGCGCACACTAACATTCTAAATTAACATTCATGGAAATAGTACGTTTTCGTATACCATTAAACAGATATTTTAAAAACAAGGACACACAACTAAAAGGAATGCCTATGGGATCACCAGCGTCGCCAATAATAGTAGACATAATTATGTATTTTTCGGATTTCATCTTTTGTCGTCTGCGCAGAGACAACCTGCTCGTTGCGTCGCCGGAAGAGAAGAGAGACGCTGTCTCCCACCTATCGATGACTTATCGCTAACAATCGATACTTAGTACTAACAATCGATACTTATTACTAACAATCGATACTTATCCCTAACAATCGATATATGCATGAGCATTTAACAGACTTTGTAAATAATTGGAATCTTACAAAATAAATAAAAGTAGCGAAGTTATTGACAAAAACACTGTTTTATGGGAATATTTTAATATTTATATTTTAATATATTACAGATATTAAGTTTCATGACGATAGCTCAGAAAATAATGTAGTTATTAAGAAAAGTCACAGTTTGCCCTTTGAATGGGAACTGTGTCCGAAATATAAAAACCGTGCAGTGTGTGATGATTCCTTTTATGCGTTGCACACTTCTGATAAAAATAAATATACCCTTGTCACACCTAAAACCCACTTCTATGAATGTCGGTTGCAAATCACATTACCCAGTAGAAGATTGTAGATGGAGAAGCTGTCAGGAAGGCTTCGGCGGGGGGTGCGGCTTACGGGAACAATAGAAATGCCAGACTCGTACGTTTAGGTAGATAATTAATATAAGTTTATTAACTAATTGTGACTTAACAATAAAATGACGTTTGCAAAGCGATGCCGTTGGATTCGTTCGCGGTGGCCGTTAGTTACCACCGATCGTAGGAGCTTATTCGTTCGCACCCTTTCTCGTCAACGTTTTGTTACCAACTGTTTTATACTTATACTTATACTTTATGGCGGCTAAAATGACAGCAAAATGGTGGGTAGAAGACACAAAGTGGCGGCTAGAAGACTCAAAATGGCGACTAGAAGACTCCAAATGGCGGCTAAAAAACTCAACATGGCGGCTAATGGATTCAAAATGGTGTCTAGAAGAGTCAAAATTTCGGCTAATGGACTCAAAATGGCGGCTAAGGCTCAAAATGGCGGCTAGAAGACTCAAAATGGCGGCTAAGGCTCAAAATGGCAGCTAGAAGATTTAAAATGACGGCTGAAAGACTCAAAATGGCGGCTAAAATAACAGCAAAATGGTGGCTAGAAGACACAAAGTGGGCGCTAGTCGACTTAAAATGGCGTCAAGAATAAAAATGGCGGCTTAAAGACTCAAAATGGTGACTAGAACATTCAAAATGGCTGCTAAAAGACTCAAAATGGCGACTAGAAGACTCAAAATATCGACTAAAAGACTCAAAATGGCGGCTAGAAGACTCAACATGGCGGCTAATGGATTCAAAATGGTGTCTAGAAGAGTCAAAATTTCGGCTAAGACTCAAAATGGAGGGAAGAAGAGTAAAATGGGGGCTAAAAGACTCAAAATGGCAGCTGTAAAATGGTTCCAGCAGCTGGTGTTGATTTTATATAATATATGGCGGCTATAGACTCAAAATGTCGACTTAAAAAGGCGGCTGTACAATGGTTTCTGCAGCTGGTATGGTTTTTATTTAAAAGATACGCACCCAGTATTTCCATAAAAATGATTTTCTTAAACTTTATAACAGATAGAGATATTAAATTTGGTATATATACTCGTTTAGTTAGCGCACAGACATTAATTGTTCAAAATCCTTGCACGCCACTTTCCGTCACAAGTAGAGTCATTGAAGTAGAGTCATTGAATTTGGTATGTATGTATACTGGCTTAGAACGCGCGCAGATTTTTTGTGTTTAAATTAAACTGATTTTTTCCAAAACTAACAAAGTCAAAGTCACCCTTCAATCTTGTGGCCGGTAGATGATGATATTCTTACTTTATTATTATTTACCACTAGACTACAGACCAAAAACAACGAATTGGTGGACAAATTATACAAACATGAACTTATTTCAACGACCGAAAGAAATAAGCTTATAACAAACACATCAATTTCACCAAGAATATACGGATTACCTAAAATTCATAAAGAAGGTACGCTATTGAGACCAATCTGCTCATCAATTGCTTCTTAGTCCTACGGACCATGCAAATACATAGTAAACCTATTAAAAAATATAACGGCAGACTCAACATACAACGTAAAGAACGCCTCAGAATTTAAGACAAGGATTAATGACACATACATTTGCGACGCATTTGACGTAGTCTCAGTTTTTCCTAGTATTCCAATAGAATTGACACTTGACACCATTAGGGAAAAATGGATAAAAATAAAAGCGCACACTAACATTCCAAATTAACATTCATGGAAATAGTACGTTTTTGTATACCATTAAACAGATATTTTAAAAACAAGGACACACAACTAAAAGGAATGCCTATGGGATCACCAGCGTCGCCAATAATAGTAGACATAATTATGTATTTTTCGGATTTCATCTTTTGTCGTCTGCGCAGAGACAACCTGCTCGTTGCGTCGCCGGAAGAGAAGAGAGACGCTGTCTCCCACCTATCGATGACTTATCGCTAACAATCGATACTTAGTACTAACAATCGATACTTATTACTAACAATCGATACTTATCCCTAACAATCGATATATGCATGAGCATTTAACAGACTTTGTAAATAATTGGAATCTTACAAAATAAATTTAAGTAGCGAAGTTATTGACAAAAAACACTGTTTTATGGGAATATTTTAATATTTATATTTTAATATATTACAGATATTAAGTTTCATGACGATAGCTCAGAAAATAATGTAGTTATTAAGAAAAGTCACAGTTTGCCCTTTGAATGGGAACTGTGTCCGAAATATAAAAACCGTGCAGTGTGTGATGATTCCTTTTATGCGTTGCACACTTCTGATAAAAATAAATATACCCTTGTCACACCTAAAACCCACTTCTATGAATGTCGGTTGCAAATCACATTACCCAGTAGAAGATTGTAGATGGAGAAGCTGTCAGGAAGGCTTCGGCGGGGGGTGCGGCTTACGGGAACAATAGAAATGCCAGACTCGTACGTTTAGGTAGATAATTAATATAAGTTTATTAACTAATTGTGACTTAACAATAAAATGACGTTTGCAAAGCGATGCCGTTGGATTCGTTCGCGGTGGCCGTTAGTTACCACCGATCGTAGGAGCTTATTCGTTCGCACCCTTTCTCGTCAACGTTTTGTTACCAACTGTTTTATACTTATACTTATACTTTATGGCGGCTAAAATGACAGCAAAATGGTGGGTAGAAGACACAAAGTGGCGGCTAGAAGACTCAAAATGGCGGCTAATGGACTTAAAATGGCGGCTAATGGACTCAAAATGGTGACTAGAATATTCAAAATGGCTGCTAGAAGACTCAAAATGGCGACTAGAAGACTCCAAATGGCGGCTAAAAAACTCAACATGGCGGCTAATGGATTCAAAATGGTGTCTAGAAGAGTCAAAATTTCGGCTAATGGACTCAAAATGGCGGCTAAGGCTCAAAATGGCGGCTAGAAGACTCAAAATGGCGGCTAAGGCTCAAAATGGCAGCTAGAAGATTTAAAATGACGGCTGAAAGACTCAAAATGGCGGCTAAAATAACAGCAAAATGGTGGCTAGAAGACACAAAGTGGGCGCTAGTCGACTTAAAATGGCGTCAAGAATAAAAATGGCGGCTTAAAGACTCAAAATGGTGACTAGAACATTCAAAATGGCTGCTAGAAGACTCAAAATGGCGACTAGAAGACTCAAAATATCGACTAAAAGACTCAAAATGGCGGCTAGAAGACTCAACATGGCGGCTAATGGATTCAAAATGGTGTCTAGAAGAGTCAAAATTTCGGCTAAGACTCAAAATGGAGGGAAGAAGAGTAAAATGGGGGCTAAAAGACTCAAAATGGCAGCTGTAAAATGGTTCCAGCAGCTGGTGTTGATTTTATATAATATATGGCGGCTATAGACTCAAAATGTCGACTTAAAAAGGCGGCTGTACAATGGTTTCTGCAGCTGGTATGGTTTTTATTTAAAAGATACGCACCCAGTATTTCCATAAAAATGATTTTCTTAAACTTTATAACAGATAGAGATATTAAATTTGGTATATATACTCGTTTAGTTAGCGCACAGACATTAATTGTTCAAAATCCTTGCACGCCACTTTCCGTCACAAGTAGAGTCATTGAAGTAGAGTCATTGAATTTGGTATGTATGTATACTGGCTTAGAACGCGCGCAGATTTTTTGTGTTTAAATTAAACTGATTTTTTCCAAAACTAACAAAGTCAAAGTCACCCTTCAATCTTGTGGGCGGTAGATGATGATATTCTTACTTTATTATTATTTACCACTAGACTACAGACCAAAAACAACGAATTGGTGGACAAATTATACAAACATGAACTTATTTCAACGACCGAAAGAAATAAGCTTATAACAAACACATCAATTTCACCAAGAATATACGGATTACCTAAAATTCATAAAGAAGGTACGCTATTGAGACCAATCTGCTCATCAATTGCTTCTTAGTCCTACGGACCATGCAAATACATAGTCAACCTATTAAAAAATATAACGGCAGACTCAACATACAACGTAAAGAACGCCTCAGAATTTAAGACAAGGATTAATGACACATACATTTGCGACGCATTTGACGTAGTCTCAGTTTTTCCTAGTATTCCAATAGAATTGACACTTGACACCATTAGGGAAAAATGGATAAAAATAAAAGCGCACACTAACATTCCAAATTAACATTCATGGAAATAGTACGTTTTTGTATACCATTAAACAGATATTTTAAAAACAAGGACACACAACTAAAAGGAATGCCTATGGGATCACCAGCGTCGCCAATAATAGTAGACATAATTATGTATTTTTCGGATTTCATCTTTTGTCGTCTGCGCAGAGACAACCTGCTCGTTGCGTCGCCGGAAGAGAAGAGAGACGCTGTCTCCCACCTATCGATGACTTATCGCTAACAATCGATACTTAGTACTAACAATCGATACTTATTACTAACAATCGATACTTATCCCTAACAATCGATATATGCATGAGCATTTAACAGACTTTGTAAATAATTGGAATCTTACAAAATAAATTTAAGTAGCGAAGTTATTGACAAAAAACACTGTTTTATGGGAATATTTTAATATTTATATTTTAATATATTACAGATATTAAGTTTCATGACGATAGCTCAGAAAATAATGTAGTTATTAAGAAAAGTCACAGTTTGCCCTTTGAATGGGAACTGTGTCCGAAATATAAAAACCGTGCAGTGTGTGATGATTCCTTTTATGCGTTGCACACTTCTGATAAAAATAAATATACCCTTGTCACACCTAAAACCCACTTCTATGAATGTCGGTTGCAAATCACATTACCCAGTAGAAGATTGTAGATGGAGAAGCTGTCAGGAAGGCTTCGGCGGGGGGTGCGGCTTACGGGAACAATAGAAATGCCAGACTCGTACGTTTAGGTAGATAATTAATATAAGTTTATTAACTAATTGTGACTTAACAATAAAATGACGTTTGCAAAGCGATGCCGTTGGATTCGTTCGCGGTGGCCGTTAGTTACCACCGATCGTAGGAGCTTATTCGTTCGCACCCTTTCTCGTCAACGTTTTGTTACCAACTGTTTTATACTTATACTTATACTTTATGGCGGCTAAAATGACAGCAAAATGGTGGGTAGAAGACACAAAGTGGCGGCTAGAAGACTCAAAATGGCGGCTAATGGACTTAAAATGGCGGCTAATGGACTCAAAATGGTGACTAGAATATTCAAAATGGCTGCTAGAAGACTCAAAATGGCGACTAGAAGACTCCAAATGGCGGCTAAAAAACTCAACATGGCGGCTAATGGATTCAAAATGGTGTCTAGAAGAGTCAAAATTTCGGCTAATGGACTCAAAATGGCGGCTAAGGCTCAAAATGGCGGCTAGAAGACTCAAAATGGCGGCTAAGGCTCAAAATGGCAGCTAGAAGATTTAAAACGACGGCAGAAAGACTCAAAATGGCGGCTAAAATAACAGCAAAATGGTGACTAGAACATTCAAAATGGCTGCTAGAAGACTCAAAATGGCGACTAGAAGACTCAAAATATCGACTAAAAGACTCAAAGTGGCGGCTAGAAGACTCAACATGGCCGCTAATGGATTCAAAATGGTGTCTAGAAGAGTCAAAATTTCGGCTAAGACTCAAAATGGAGTAAAATGGGGGCTAAAAGACTCAAAAGGGCGGCTGTAAAATGGTTCCAGCAGCTGGTGTTGATTTTATATAATATATGGCGGCTATAGACTCAAAATGTCGACTTAAAAAGGCGGCTGTACAATGGTTTCTGCAGCTGGTATGGTTTTTATTTAAAAGATACGCACCCAGTATTTCCATAAAAATGATTTTCTTAAACTTTATAACAGATAGAGATATTAAATTTGGTATATATACTCGTTTAGTTAGCGCACAGACATTAATTGTTCAAAATCCTTGCACGCCACTTTCCGTCACAAGTAGAGTCATTGAAGTAGAGTCATTGAATTTGGTATGTATGTATACTGGCTTAGAACGCGCGCAGATTTTTTGTGTTTAAATTAAACTGATTTTTTCCAAAACTAACAAAGTCAAAGTCACCCTTCAATCTTGTGGGCGGTAGATGATGATATTCTTACTTTATTATTATTTACCACTAGACTACAGACCAAAAACAACGAATTGGTGGACAAATTATACAAACATGAACTTATTTCAACGACCGAAAGAAATAAGCTTATAACAAACACATCAATTTCACCAAGAATATACGGATTACCTAAAATTCATAAAGAAGATACGCTATTGAGACCAATCTGCTCATCAATTGCTTCTTAGTCCTACGGACCATGCAAATACATAGTCAACCTATTAAAAAATATAACGGCAGACTCAACATACAACGTAAAGAACGCCTCAGAATTTAAGACAAGGATTAATGACACATACATTTGCGACGCATTTGACGTAGTCTCAGTTTTTCCTAGTATTCCAATAGAATTGACACTTGACACCATTAGGGAAAAATGGATAAAAATAAAAACGCACACTAACATTCCAAATTAACATTCATGGAAATAGTACGTTTTTGTATACCATTAAACAGATATTTTAAAAACAAGGACACACAACTAAAAGGAATGCCTATGGGATCACCAGCGTCGCCAATAATAGTAGATATAATTATGTATTTTTCGGATTTCATCTTTTGTCGTCTGCGCAGAGACAACTTGCTCGTTGCGTCGCCGGAAGAGAAGAGAGACGCTGTCTCCCACCTATCGATGACTTATCGCTAACAATCGATACTTAGTACTAACAATCGATACTTATTACTAACAATCGATACTTATCCCTAACAATCGATATATGCATGAGCATTTAACAGACTTTGTAAATAATTGGAATCTTACAAAATAAATAAAAGTAGCGAAGTTATTGACAAAAAACACTGTTTTATGGGAATATTTTAATATTTATATTTTAATATATTACAGATATTAAGTTTCATGACGATAGCTCAGAAAATAATGTAGTTATTAAGAAAAGTCACAGTTTGCCCTTTGAATGGGAACTGTGTCCGAAATATAAAAACCGTGCAGTGTGTGATGATTCCTTTTATGCTTTGCACACTTCTGATAAAAATAAATATACCCTTGTCACACCTAAAACCCACTTCTATGAATGTCGGTTGCAAATCACATTACCCAGTAGAAGATTGTAGATGGAGAAGCTGTCAGGAAGGCTTCGGCGGGGGGTGCGGCTTACGGGAACAATAGAAATGCCAGACTCGTACGTTTAGGTAGATAATTAATATAAGTTTATTAACTAATTGTGACTTAACAGTAAAATGACGTTTGCAAAGCGATGCCGTTGGATTCGTTCGCGGTGGCCGTTAGTTACCACCGATCGTAGGAGCTTATTCGTTCGCACCCTTTCTCGTCAACGTTTTGTTACCAACTGTTTTATACTTATACTTATACTTTATGGCGGCTAAAATGACAGCAAAATGGTGGGTAGAAGACACAAAGTGGCGGCTAGAAGACTCAAAATGGCGGCTAATGGACTTAAAATGGCGGCTAATGGACTCAAAATGGTGACTAGAATATTCAAAATGGCTGCTAGAAGACTCAAAATGGCGACTAGAAGACTCCAAATGGCGGCTAAAAAACTCAACATGGCGGCTAATGGATTCAAAATGGTGTCTAGAAGAGTCAAAATTTCGGCTAATGGACTCAAAATGGCGGCTAAGGCTCAAAATGGCGGCTAGAAGACTCAAAATGGCGGCTAAGGCTCAAAATGGCAGCTAGAAGATTTAAAATGACGGCTGAAAGACTCAAAATGGCGGCTAAAATAACAGCAAAATGGTGGCTAGAAGACACAAAGTGGGCGCTAGTCGACTTAAAATGGCGTCAAGAATAAAAATGGCGGCTTAAAGACTCAAAATGGTGACTAGAACATTCAAAATGGCTGCTAGAAGACTCAAAATGGCGACTAGAAGACTCAAAATATCGACTAAAAGACTCAAAATGGCGGCTAGAAGACTCAACATGGCGGCTAATGGATTCAAAATGGTGTCTAGAAGAGTCAAAATTTCGGCTAAGACTCAAAATGGAGGGAAGAAGAGTAAAATGGGGGCTAAAAGACTCAAAATGGCAGCTGTAAAATGGTTCCAGCAGCTGGTGTTGATTTTATATAATATATGGCGGCTATAGACTCAAAATGTCGACTTAAAAAGGCGGCTGTACAATGATTTCTGCAGCTGGTATGGTTTTTATTTAAAAGATACGCACCCAGTATTTCCATAAAAATGATTTTCTTAAACTTTATAACAGATAGAGATATTAAATTTGGTATATATACTCGTTTAGTTAGCGCACAGACATTAATTGTTCAAAATCCTTGCACGCCACTTTCCGTCACAAGTAGAGTCATTGAAGTAGAGTCATTGAATTTGGTATGTATGTATACTGGCTTAGAACGCGCGCAGATTTTTTGTGTTTAAATTAAACTGATTTTTTCCAAAACTAACAAAGTCAAAGTCACCCTTCAATCTTGTGGGCGGTAGATGATGATATTCTTACTTTATTATTATTTACCACTAGACTACAGACCAAAAACAACGAATTGGTGGACAAATTATACAAACATGAACTTATTTCAACGACCGAAAGAAATAAGCTTATAACAAACACATCAATTTCACCAAGAATATACGGATTACCTAAAATTCATAAAGAAGGTACGCTATTGAGACCAATCTGCTCATCAATTGCTTCTTAGTCCTACGGACCATGCAAATACATAGTCAACCTATTAAAAAATATAACGGCAGACTCAACATACAACGTAAAGAACGCCTCAGAATTTAAGACAAGGATTAATGACACATACATTTGCGACGCATTTGACGTAGTCTCAGTTTTTCCTAGTATTCCAATAGAATTGACACTTGACACCATTAGGGAAAAATGGATAAAAATAAAAGCGCACACTAACATTCCAAATTAACATTCATGGAAATAGTACGTTTTTGTATACCATTAAACAGATATTTTAAAAACAAGGACACACAACTAAAAGGAATGCCTATGGGATCACCAGCGTCGCCAATAATAGTAGACATAATTATGTATTTTTCGGATTTCATCTTTTGTCGTCTGCGCAGAGACAACCTGCTCGTTGCGTCGCCGGAAGAGAAGAGAGACGCTGTCTCCCACCTATCGATGACTTATCGCTAACAATCGATACTTAGTACTAACAATCGATACTTATTACTAACAATCGATTCTTATCCCTAACAATCGATATATGCATGAGCATTTAACAGACTTTGTAAATAATTGGAATCTTACAAAATAAATAAAAGTAGCGAAGTTATTGACAAAAAACACTGTTTTATGGGAATATTTTAATATTTATATTTTAATATATTACAGATATTAAGTTTCATGACGATAGCTCAGAAAATAATGTAGTTATTAAGAAAAGTCACAGTTTGCCCTTTGAATGGGAACTGTGTCCGAAATATAAAAACCGTGCAGTGTGTGATGATTCCTTTTATGCGTTGCACACTTCTGATAAAAATAAATATACCGTTGTCACACCTAAAACCCACTTCTATGAATGTCGGTTGCAAATCACATTACCCAGTAGAAGATTGTAGATGGAGAAGCTGTCAGGAAGGCTTCGGCGGGGGGTGCGGCTTACGGGAACAATAGAAATGCCAGACTCGTACGTTTAGGTAGATAATTAATATAAGTTTATTAACTAATTGTGACTTAACAATAAAATGACGTTTGCAAAGCGATGCCGTTGGATTCGTTCGCGGTGGCCGTTAGTTACCACCGATCGTAGGAGCTTATTCGTTCGCACCCTTTCTCGTCAACGTTTTGTTACCAACTGTTTTATACTTATACTTATACTTTATGGCGGCTAAAATGACAGCAAAATGGTGGGTAGAAGACACAAAGTGGCGGCTAGAAGACTCAAAATGGCGGCTAATGGACTTAAAATGGCGGCTAATGGACTCAAAATGGTGACTAGAATATTCAAAATGGCTGCTAGAAGACTCAAAATGGCGACTAGAAGACTCCAAATGGCGGCTAAAAAACTCAACATGGCGGCTAATGGATTCAAAATGGTGTCTAGAAGAGTCAAAATTTCGGCTAATGGACTCAAAATGGCGGCTAAGGCTCAAAATGGCAGCTAGAAGATTTAAAACGACGGCAGAAAGACTCAAAATGGCGGCTAAAATAACAGCAAAATGGTGACTAGAACATTCAAAATGGCTGCTAGAAGACTCAAAATGGCGACTAGAAGACTCAAAATATCGACTAAAAGACTCAAAGTGGCGGCTAGAAGACTCAACATGGCGGCTAATGGATTCAAAATGGTGTCTAGAAGAGTCAAAATTTCGGCTAAGACTCAAAATGGAGTAAAATGGGGGCTAAAAGACTCAAAATGGCGGCTGTAAAATGGTTCCAGCAGCTGGTGTTGATTTTATATAATATATGGCGGCTATAGACTCAAAATGTCGACTTAAAAAGGCGGCTGTACAATGGTTTCTGCAGCTGGTATGGTTTTTATTTAAAAGATACGCACCCAGTATTTCCATAAAAATGATTTTCTTAAACTTTATAACAGATAGAGATATTAAATTTGGTATATATACTCGTTTAGTTAGCGCACAGACATTAATTGTTCAAAATCCTTGCACGCCACTTTCCGTCACAAGTAGAGTCACTGAAGTAGAGTCATTGAATTTGGTATGTATGTATACTGGCTTAGAACGCGCGCAGATTTTTTGTGTTTAAATTTAACTGTTTTTTTCCAAAACTAACAAAGTCAAAGTCACCCTTCAATCTTGTGGGCGGTAGATGATGATATTCTTACTTTATTATTATTTACCACTAGACTACAGACCAAAAACAACGAATTGGTGGACAAATTATACAAACATGAACTTATTTCAACGACCGAAAGAAATAAGCTTATAACAAACACATCAATTTCACCAAGAATATACGGATTACCTAAAATTCATAAAGAAGGTACGCTATTGAGACCAATCTGCTCATCAATTGCTTCTTAGTCCTACGGACCATGCAAATACATAGTCAACCTATTAAAAAATATAACGGCAGACTCAACATACAACGTAAAGAACGCCTCAGAATTTAAGACAAGGATTAATGACACATACATTTGCGACGCATTTGACGTAGTCTCAGTTTTTCCTAGTATTCCAATAGAATTGACACTTGACACCATTAGGGAAAAATGGATAAAAATAAAAGCGCACACTAACATTCCAAATTAACATTCATGGAAATAGTACGTTTTTGTATACCATTAAACAGATATTTTAAAAACAAGGACACACAACTAAAAGGAATGCCTATGGGATCACCAGCGTCGCCAATAATAGTAGATATAATTATGTATTTTTCGGATTTCATCTTTTGTCGTCTGCGCAGAGACAACTTGCTCGTTGCGTCGCCGGAAGAGAAGAGAGACGCTGTCTCCCACCTATCGATGACTTATCGCTAACAATCGATACTTAGTACTAACAATCGATACTTATTACTAACAATCGATACTTATCCCTAACAATCGATATATGCATGAGCATTTAACAGACTTTGTAAATAATTGGAATCTTACAAAATAAATAAAAGTAGCGAAGTTATTGACAAAAACACTGTTTTATGGGAATATTTTAATATTTATATTTTAATATATTACAGATATTAAGTTTCATGACGATAGCTCAGAAAATAATGTAGTTATTAAGAAAAGTCACAGTTTGCCCTTTGAATGGGAACTGTGTCCGAAATATAAAAACCGTGCAGTGTGTGATGATTCCTTTTATGCGTTGCACACTTCTGATAAAAATAAATATACCCTTGTCACACCTAAAACCCACTTCTATGAATGTCGGTTGCAAATCACATTACCCAGTAGAAGATTGTAGATGGAGAAGCTGTCAGGAAGGCTTCGGCGGGGGGTGCGGCTTACGGGAACAATAGAAATGCCAGACTCGTACGTTTAGGTAGATAATTAATATAAGTTTATTAACTAATTGTGACTTAACAATAAAATGACGTTTGCAAAGCGATGCCGTTGGATTCGTTCGCGGTGGCCGTTAGTTACCACCGATCGTAGGAGCTTATTCGTTCGCACCCTTTCTCGTCAACGTTTTGTTACCAACTGTTTTATACTTATACTTATACTTTATGGCGGCTAAAATGACAGCAAAATGGTGGGTAGAAGACACAAAGTGGCGGCTAGAAGACTCAAAATGGCGGCTAATGGACTTAAAATGGCGGCTAATGGACTCAAAATGGTGACTAGAATATTCAAAATGGCTGCTAGAAGACTCAAAATGGCGACTAGAAGACTCCAAATGGCGGCTAAAAAACTCAACATGGCGGCTAATGGATTCAAAATGGTGTCTAGAAGAGTCAAAATTTCGGCTAATGGACTCAAAATGGCGGCTAAGGCTCAAAATGGCGGCTAGAAGACTCAAAATGGCGGCTAAGGCTCAAAATGGCAGCTAGAAGATTTAAAATGACGGCTGAAAGACTCAAAATGGCGGCTAAAATAACAGCAAAATGGTGGCTAGAAGACACAAAGTGGGCGCTAGTCGACTTAAAATGGCGTCAAGAATAAAAATGGCGGCTTAAAGACTCAAAATGGTGACTAGAACATTCAAAATGGCTGCTAGAAGACTCAAAATGGCGACTAGAAGACTCAAAATATCGACTAAAAGACTCAAAATGGCGGCTAGAAGACTCAACATGGCGGCTAATGGATTCAAAATGGTGTCTAGAAGAGTCAAAATTTCGGCTAAGACTCAAAATGGAGGGAAGAAGAGTAAAATGGGGGCTAAAAGACTCAAAATGGCAGCTGTAAAATGGTTCCAGCAGCTGGTGTTGATTTTATATAATATATGGCGGCTATAGACTCAAAATGTCGACTTAAAAAGGCGGCTGTACAATGGTTTCTGCAGCTGGTATGGTTTTTATTTAAAAGATACGCACCCAGTATTTCCATAAAAATGATTTTCTTAAACTTTATAACAGATAAAGATATTAAATTTGGTATATATACTCGTTTAGTTAGCGCACAGACATTAATTGTTCAAAATCCTTGCACGCCACTTTCCGTCACAAGTAGAGTCATTGAAGTAGAGTCATTGAATTTGGTATGTATGTATACTGGCTTAGAACGCGCGCAGATTTTTTGTGTTTAAATTAAACTGATTTTTTCCAAAAGTAACAAAGTCAAAGTCACCCTTCAATCTTGTGGGCGGTAGATGATGATATTCTTACTTTATTATTATTTACCACTAGACTACAGACCAAAAACAACGAATTGGTGGACAAATTATACAAACATGAACTTATTTCAACGACCGAAAGAAATAAGCTTATAACAAACACATCAATTTCACCAAGAATATACGGATTACCTAAAATTCATAAAGAAGGTACGCTATTGAGACCAATCTGCTCATCAATTGCTTCTTAGTCCTACGGACCATGCAAATACATAGTCAACCTATTAAAAAATATAACGGCAGACTCAACATACAACGTAAAGAACGCCTCAGAATTTAAGACAAGGATTAATGACACATACATTTGCGACGCATTTGACGTAGTCTCAGTTTTTCCTAGTATTCCAATAGAATTGACACTTGACACCATTAGGGAAAAATGGATAAAAATTAAAGCGCACACTAACATTCCAAATTAACATTCATGGAAATAGTACGTTTTTGTATACCATTAAACAGATATTTTAAAAACAAGGACACACAACTAAAAGGAATGCCTATGGGATCACCAGCGTCGCCAATAATAGTAGACATAATTATGTATTTTTCGGATTTCATCTTTTGTCGTCTGCGCAGAGACAACCTGCTCGTTGCGTCGCCGGAAGAGAAGAGAGACGCTGTCTCCCACCTATCGATGACTTATCGCTAACAATCGATACTTAGTACTAACAATCGATACTTATTACTAACAATCGATACTTATCCCTAACAATCGATATATGCATGAGCATTTAACAGACTTTGTAAATAATTGGAATCTTACAAAATAAATTTAAGTAGCGAAGTTATTGACAAAAAACACTGTTTTATGGGAATATTTTAATATTTATATTTTAATATATTACAGATATTAAGTTTCATGACGATAGCTCAGAAAATAATGTAGTTATTAAGAAAAGTCACAGTTTGCCCTTTGAATGGGAACTGTGTCCGAAATATAAAAACCGTGCAGTGTGTGATGATTCCTTTTATGCGTTGCACACTTCTGATAAAAATAAATATACCCTTGTCACACCTAAAACCCACTTCTATGAATGTCGGTTGCAAATCACATTACCCAGTAGAAGATTGTAGATGGAGAAGCTGTCAGGAAGGCTTCGGCGGGGGGTGCGGCTTACGGGAACAATAGAAATGCCAGACTCGTACGTTTAGGTAGATAATTAATATAAGTTTATTAACTAATTGTGACTTAACAATAAAATGACGTTTGCAAAGCGATGCCGTTGGATTCGTTCGCGGTGGCCGTTAGTTACCACCGATCGTAGGAGCTTATTCGTTCGCACCCTTTCTCGTCAACGTTTTGTTACCAACTGTTTTATACTTATACTTATACTTTATGGCGGCTAAAATGACAGCAAAATGGTGGGTAGAAGACACAAAGTGGCGGCTAGAAGACTCAAAATGGCGGCTAATGGACTTAAAATGGCGGCTAATGGACTCAAAATGGTGACTAGAATATTCAAAATGGCTGCTAGAAGACTCAAAATGGCGACTAGAAGACTCCAAATGGCGGCTAAAAAACTCAACATGGCGGCTAATGGATTCAAAATGGTGTCTAGAAGAGTCAAAATTTCGGCTAATGGACTCAAAATGGCGGCTAAGGCTCAAAATGGCGGCTAGAAGACTCAAAATGGCGGCTAAGGCTCAAAATGGCAGCTAGAAGATTTAAAATGACGGCTGAAAGACTCAAAATGGCGGCTAAAATAACAGCAAAATGGTGGCTAGAAGACACAAAGTGGGCGCTAGTCGACTTAAAATGGCGTCAAGAATAAAAATGGCGGCTTAAAGACTCAAAATGGTGACTAGAACATTCAAAATGGCTGCTAGAAGACTCAAAATGGCGACTAGAAGACTCAAAATATCGACTAAAAGACTCAAAATGGCGGATAGAAGACTCAACATGGCGGCTAATGGATTCAAAATGGTGTCTAGAAGAGTCAAAATTTCGGCTAAGACTCAAAATGGAGGGAAGAAGAGTAAAATGGGGGCTAAAAGACTCAAAATGGCGGCTGTAAAATGGTTCCAGCAGCTGGTGTTGATTTTATATAATATATGGCGGCTATAGACTCAAAATGTCGACTTAAAAAGGCGGCTGTACAATGGTTTCTGCAGCTGGTATGGTTTTTATTTAAAAGATACGCACCCAGTATTTCCATAAAAATGATTTTCTTAAACTTTATAACAGATAGAGATATTAAATTTGGTATATATACTCGTTTAGTTAGCGCACAGACATTAATTGTTCAAAATCCTTGCACGCCACTTTCCGTCACAAGTAGAGTCATTGAAGTAGAGTCATTGAATTTGGTATGTATGTATACTGGCTTAGAACGCGCGCAGATTTTTTGTGTTTAAATTAAACTGATTTTTTCCAAAACTAACAAAGTCAAAGTCACCCTTCAATCTTGTGGGCGGTAGATGATGATATTCTTACTTTATTATTATTTACCACTAGACTACAGACCAAAAACAACGAATTGGTGGACAAATTATACAAACATGAACTTATTTCAACGACCGAAAGAAATAAGCTTATAACAAACACATCAATTTCACCAAGAATATACGGATTACCTAAAATTCATAAAGAAGGTACGCTATTGAGACCAATCTGCTCATCAATTGCTTCTTAGTCCTACGGACCATGCAAATACATAGTAAACCTATTAAAAAATATAACGGCAGACTCAACATACAACGTAAAGAACGCCTCAGAATTTAAGACAAGGATTAATGACACATACATTTGCGACGCATTTGACGTAGTCTCAGTTTTTCCTAGTATTCCAATAGAATTGACACTTGACACCATTAGGGAAAAATGGATAAAAATAAAAGCGCACACTAACATTCCAAATTAACATTCATGGAAATAGTACGTTTTTGTATACCATTAAACAGATATTTTAAAAACAAGGACACACAACTAAAAGGAATGCCTATGGGATCACCAGCGTCGCCAATAATAGTAGACATAATTATGTATTTTTCGGATTTCATCTTTTGTCGTCTGCGCAGAGACAACCTGCTCGTTGCGTCGCCGGAAGAGAAGAGAGACGCTGTCTCCCACCTATCGATGACTTATCGCTAACAATCGATACTTAGTACTAACAATCGATACTTATTACTAACAATCGATACTTATCCCTAACAATCGATATATGCATGAGCATTTAACAGACTTTGTAAATAATTGGAATCTTACAAAATAAATTTAAGTAGCGAAGTTATTGACAAAAAACACTGTTTTATGGGAATATTTTAATATTTATATTTTAATATATTACAGATATTAAGTTTCATGACGATAGCTCAGAAAATAATGTAGTTATTAAGAAAAGTCACAGTTTGCCCTTTGAATGGGAACTGTGTCCGAAATATAAAAACCGTGCAGTGTGTGATGATTCCTTTTATGCGTTGCACACTTCTGATAAAAATAAATATACCCTTGTCACACCTAAAACCCACTTCTATGAATGTCGGTTGCAAATCACATTACCCAGTAGAAGATTGTAGATGGAGAAGCTGTCAGGAAGGCTTCGGCGGGGGGTGCGGCTTACGGGAACAATAGAAATGCCAGACTCGTACGTTTAGGTAGATAATTAATATAAGTTTATTAACTAATTGTGACTTAACAATAAAATGACGTTTGCAAAGCGATGCCGTTGGATTCGTTCGCGGTGGCCGTTAGTTACCACCGATCGTAGGAGCTTATTCGTTCGCACCCTTTCTCGTCAACGTTTTGTTACCAACTGTTTTATACTTATACTTATACTTTATGGCGGCTAAAATGACAGCAAAATGGTGGGTAGAAGACACAAAGTGGCGGCTAGAAGACTCAAAATGGCGGCTAATGGACTTAAAATGGCGGCTAATGGACTCAAAATGGTGACTAGAATATTCAAAATGGCTGCTAGAAGACTCAAAATGGCGACTAGAAGACTCCAAATGGCGGCTAAAAAACTCAACATGGCGGCTAATGGATTCAAAATGGTGTCTAGAAGAGTCAAAATTTCGGCTAATGGACTCAAAATGGCGGCTAAGGCTCAAAATGGCGGCTAGAAGACTCAAAATGGCGGCTAAGGCTCAAAATGGCAGCTAGAAGATTTAAAATGACGGCTGAAAGACTCAAAATGGCGGCTAAAATAACAGCAAAATGGTGGCTAGAAGACACAAAGTGGGCGCTAGTCGACTTAAAATGGCGTCAAGAATAAAAATGGCGGCTTAAAGACTCAAAATGGTGACTAGAACATTCAAAATGGCTGCTAGAAGACTCAAAATGGCGACTAGAAGACTCAAAATATCGACTAAAAGACTCAAAATGGCGGCTAGAAGACTCAACATGGCGGCTAATGGATTCAAAATGGTGTCTAGAAGAGTCAAAATTTCGGCTAAGACTCAAAATGGAGGGAAGAAGAGTAAAATGGGGGCTAAAAGACTCAAAATGGCAGCTGTAAAATGGTTCCAGCAGCTGGTGTTGATTTTATATAATATATGGCGGCTATAGACTCAAAATGTCGACTTAAAAAGGCGGCTGTACAATGGTTTCTGCAGCTGGTATGGTTTTTATTTAAAAGATACGCACCCAGTATTTCCATAAAAATGATTTTCTTAAACTTTATAACAGATAGAGATATTAAATTTGGTATATATACTCGTTTAGTTAGCGCACAGACATTAATTGTTCAAAATCCTTGCACGCCACTTTCCGTCACAAGTAGAGTCATTGAAGTAGAGTCATTGAATTTGGTATGTATGTATACTGGCTTAGAACGCGCGCAGATTTTTTGTGTTTAAATTAAACTGATTTTTTCCAAAACTAACAAAGTCAAAGTCACCCTTCAATCTTGTGGGCGGTAGATGATGATATTCTTACTTTATTATTATTTACCACTAGACTACAGACCAAAAACAACGAATTGGTGGACAAATTATACAAACATGAACTTATTTCAACGACCGAAAGAAATAAGCTTATAACAAACACATCAATTTCACCAAGAATATACGGATTACCTAAAATTCATAAAGAAGGTACGCTATTGAGACCAATCTGCTCATCAATTGCTTCTTAGTCCTACGGACCATGCAAATACATAGTCAACCTATTAAAAAATATAACGGCAGACTCAACATACAACGTAAAGAACGCCTCAGAATTTAAGACAAGGATTAATGACACATACATTTGCGACGCATTTGACGTAGTCTCAGTTTTTCCTAGTATTCCAATAGAATTGACACTTGACACCATTAGGGAAAAATGGATAAAAATAAAAGCGCACACTAACATTCCAAATTAACATTCATGGAAATAGTACGTTTTTGTATACCATTAAACAGATATTTTAAAAACAAGGACACACAACTAAAAGGAATGCCTATGGGATCACCAGCGTCGCCAATAATAGTAGACATAATTATGTATTTTTCGGATTTCATCTTTTGTCGTCTGCGCAGAGACAACCTGCTCGTTGCGTCGCCGGAAGAGAAGAGAGACGCTGTCTCCCACCTATCGATGACTTATCGCTAACAATCGATACTTAGTACTAACAATCGATACTTATTACTAACAATCGATACTTATCCCTAACAATCGATATATGCATGAGCATTTAACAGACTTTGTAAATAATTGGAATCTTACAAAATAAATTTAAGTAGCGAAGTTATTGACAAAAAACACTGTTTTATGGGAATATTTTAATATTTATATTTTAATATATTACAGATATTAAGTTTCATGACGATAGCTCAGAAAATAATGTAGTTATTAAGAAAAGTCACAGTTTGCCCTTTGAATGGGAACTGTGTCCGAAATATAAAAACCGTGCAGTGTGTGATGATTCCTTTTATGCGTTGCACACTTCTGATAAAAATAAATATACCCTTGTCACACCTAAAACCCACTTCTATGAATGTCGGTTGCAAATCACATTACCCAGTAGAAGATTGTAGATGGAGAAGCTGTCAGGAAGGCTTCGGCGGGGGGTGCGGCTTACGGGAACAATAGAAATGCCAGACTCGTACGTTTAGGTAGATAATTAATATAAGTTTATTAACTAATTGTGACTTAACAATAAAATGACGTTTGCAAAGCGATGCCGTTGGATTCGTTCGCGGTGGCCGTTAGTTACCACCGATCGTAGGAGCTTATTCGTTCGCACCCTTTCTCGTCAACGTTTTGTTACCAACTGTTTTATACTTATACTTATACTTTATGGCGGCTAAAATGACAGCAAAATGGTGGGTAGAAGACACAAAGTGGCGGCTAGAAGACTCAAAATGGCGGCTAATGGACTTAAAATGGCGGCTAATGGACTCAAAATGGTGACTAGAATATTCAAAATGGCTGCTAGAAGACTCAAAATGGCGACTAGAAGACTCCAAATGGCGGCTAAAAAACTCAACATGGCGGCTAATGGATTCAAAATGGTGTCTAGAAGAGTCAAAATTTCGGCTAATGGACTCAAAATGGCGGCTAAGGCTCAAAATGGCGGCTAGAAGACTCAAAATGGCGGCTAAGGCTCAAAATGGCAGCTAGAAGATTTAAAACGACGGCAGAAAGACTCAAAATGGCGGCTAAAATAACAGCAAAATGGTGACTAGAACATTCAAAATGGCTGCTAGAAGACTCAAAATGGCGACTAGAAGACTCAAAATATCGACTAAAAGACTCAAAGTGGCGGCTAGAAGACTCAACATGGCCGCTAATGGATTCAAAATGGTGTCTAGAAGAGTCAAAATTTCGGCTAAGACTCAAAATGGAGTAAAATGGGGGCTAAAAGACTCAAAATGGCGGCTGTAAAATGGTTCCAGCAGCTGGTGTTGATTTTATATAATATATGGCGGCTATAGACTCAAAATGTCGACTTAAAAAGGCGGCTGTACAATGGTTTCTGCAGCTGGTATGGTTTTTATTTAAAAGATACGCACCCAGTATTTCCATAAAAATGATTTTCTTAAACTTTATAACAGATAGAGATATTAAATTTGGTATATATACTCGTTTAGTTAGCGCACAGACATTAATTGTTCAAAATCCTTGCACGCCACTTTCCGTCACAAGTAGAGTCATTGAAGTAGAGTCATTGAATTTGGTATGTATGTATACTGGCTTAGAACGCGCGCAGATTTTTTGTGTTTAAATTAAACTGATTTTTTCCAAAACTAACAAAGTCAAAGTCACCCTTCAATCTTGTGGGCGGTAGATGATGATATTCTTACTTTATTATTATTTACCACTAGACTACAGACCAAAAACAACGAATTGGTGGACAAATTATACAAACATGAACTTATTTCAACGACCGAAAGAAATAAGCTTATAACAAACACATCAATTTCACCAAGAATATACGGATTACCTAAAATTCATAAAGAAGATACGCTATTGAGACCAATCTGCTCATCAATTGCTTCTTAGTCCTACGGACCATGCAAATACATAGTCAACCTATTAAAAAATATAACGGCAGACTCAACATACAACGTAAAGAACGCCTCAGAATTTAAGACAAGGATTAATGACACATACATTTGCGACGCATTTGACGTAGTCTCAGTTTTTCCTAGTATTCCAATAGAATTGACACTTGACACCATTAGGGAAAAATGGATAAAATAAAAACGCACACTAACATTCCAAATTAACATTCATGGAAATAGTACGTTTTTGTATACCATTAAACAGATATTTTAAAAACAAGGACACACAACTAAAAGGAATGCCTATGGGATCACCAGCGTCGCCAATAATAGTAGATATAATTATGTATTTTTCGGATTTCATCTTTTGTCGTCTGCGCAGAGACAACTTGCTCGTTGCGTCGCCGGAAGAGAAGAGAGACGCTGTCTCCCACCTATCGATGACTTATCGCTAACAATCGATACTTAGTACTAACAATCGATACTTATTACTAACAATCGATACTTATCCCTAACAATCGATATATGCATGAGCATTTAACAGACTTTGTAAATAATTGGAATCTTACAAAATAAATAAAAGTAGCGAAGTTATTGACAAAAAACACTGTTTTATGGGAATATTTTAATATTTATATTTTAATATATTACAGATATTAAGTTTCATGACGATAGCTCAGAAAATAATGTAGTTATTAAGAAAAGTCACAGTTTGCCCTTTGAATGGGAACTGTGTCCGAAATATAAAAACCGTGCAGTGTGTGATGATTCCTTTTATGCTTTGCACACTTCTGATAAAAATAAATATACCCTTGTCACACCTAAAACCCACTTCTATGAATGTCGGTTGCAAATCACATTACCCAGTAGAAGATTGTAGATGGAGAAGCTGTCAGGAAGGCTTCGGCGGGGGGTGCGGCTTACGGGAACAATAGAAATGCCAGACTCGTACGTTTAGGTAGATAATTAATATAAGTTTATTAACTAATTGTGACTTAACAATAAAATGACGTTTGCAAAGCGATGCCGTTGGATTCGTTCGCGGTGGCCGTTAGTTACCACCGATCGTAGGAGCTTATTCGTTCGCACCCTTTCTCGTCAACGTTTTGTTACCAACTGTTTTATACTTATACTTATACTTTATGGCGGCTAAAATGACAGCAAAATGGTGGGTAGAAGACACAAAGTGGCGGCTAGAAGACTCAAAATGGCGGCTAATGGACTTAAAATGGCGGCTAATGGACTCAAAATGGTGACTAGAATATTCAAAATGGCTGCTAGAAGACTCAAAATGGCGACTAGAAGACTCCAAATGGCGGCTAAAAAACTCAACATGGCGGCTAATGGATTCAAAATGGTGTCTAGAAGAGTCAAAATTTCGGCTAATGGACTCAAAATGGCGGCTAAGGCTCAAAATGGCGGCTAGAAGACTCAAAATGGCGGCTAAGGCTCAAAATGGCAGCTAGAAGATTTAAAATGACGGCTGAAAGACTCAAAATGGCGGCTAAAATAACAGCAAAATGGTGGCTAGAAGACACAAAGTGGGCGCTAGTCGACTTAAAATGGCGTCAAGAATAAAAATGGCGGCTTAAAGACTCAAAATGGTGACTAGAACATTCAAAATGGCTGCTAGAAGACTCAAAATGGCGACTAGAAGACTCAAAATATCGACTAAAAGACTCAAAATGGCGGCTAGAAGACTCAACATGGCGGCTAATGGATTCAAAATGGTGTCTAGAAGAGTCAAAATTTCGGCTAAGACTCAAAATGGAGGGAAGAAGAGTAAAATGGGGGCTAAAAGACTCAAAATGGCAGCTGTAAAATGGTTCCAGCAGCTGGTGTTGATTTTATATAATATATGGCGGCTATAGACTCAAAATGTCGACTTAAAAAGGCGGCTGTACAATGATTTCTGCAGCTGGTATGGTTTTTATTTAAAAGATACGCACCCAGTATTTCCATAAAAATGATTTTCTTAAACTTTATAACAGATAGAGATATTAAATTTGGTATATATACTCGTTTAGTTAGCGCACAGACATTAATTGTTCAAAATCCTTGCACGCCACTTTCCGTCACAAGTAGAGTCATTGAAGTAGAGTCATTGAATTTGGTATGTATGTATACTGGCTTAGAACGCGCGCAGATTTTTTGTGTTTAAATTAAACTGATTTTTTCCAAAACTAACAAAGTCAAAGTCACCCTTCAATCTTGTGGGCGGTAGATGATGATATTCTTACTTTATTATTATTTACCACTAGACTACAGACCAAAAACAACGAATTGGTGGACAAATTATACAAACATGAACTTATTTCAACGACCGAAAGAAATAAGCTTATAACAAACACATCAATTTCACCAAGAATATACGGATTACCTAAAATTCATAAAGAAGGTACGCTATTGAGACCAATCTGCTCATCAATTGCTTCTTAGTCCTACGGACCATGCAAATACATAGTCAACCTATTAAAAAATATAACGGCAGACTCAACATACAACGTAAAGAACGCCTCAGAATTTAAGACAAGGATTAATGACACATACATTTGCGACGCATTTGACGTAGTCTCAGTTTTTCCTAGTATTCCAATAGAATTGACACTTGACACCATTAGGGAAAAATGGATAAAAATAAAAGCGCACACTAACATTCCAAATTAACATTCATGGAAATAGTACGTTTTTGTATACCATTAAACAGATATTTTAAAAACAAGGACACACAACTAAAAGGAATGCCTATGGGATCACCAGCGTCGCCAATAATAGTAGACATAATTATGTATTTTTCGGATTTCATCTTTTGTCGTCTGCGCAGAGACAACCTGCTCGTTGCGTCGCCGGAAGAGAAGAGAGACGCTGTCTCCCACCTATCGATGACTTATCGCTAACAATCGATACTTAGTACTAACAATCGATACTTATTACTAACAATCGATTCTTATCCCTAACAATCGATATATGCATGAGCATTTAACAGACTTTGTAAATAATTGGAATCTTACAAAATAAATAAAAGTAGCGAAGTTATTGACAAAAAACACTGTTTTATGGGAATATTTTAATATTTATATTTTAATATATTACAGATATTAAGTTTCATGACGATAGCTCAGAAAATAATGTAGTTATTAAGAAAAGTCACAGTTTGCCCTTTGAATGGGAACTGTGTCCGAAATATAAAAACCGTGCAGTGTGTGATGATTCCTTTTATGCGTTGCACACTTCTGATAAAAATAAATATACCGTTGTCACACCTAAAACCCACTTCTATGAATGTCGGTTGCAAATCACATTACCCAGTAGAAGATTGTAGATGGAGAAGCTGTCAGGAAGGCTTCGGCGGGGGGTGCGGCTTACGGGAACAATAGAAATGCCAGACTCGTACGTTTAGGTAGATAATTAATATAAGTTTATTAACTAATTGTGACTTAACAATAAAATGACGTTTGCAAAGCGATGCCGTTGGATTCGTTCGCGGTGGCCGTTAGTTACCACCGATCGTAGGAGCTTATTCGTTCGCACCCTTTCTCGTCAACGTTTTGTTACCAACTGTTTTATACTTATACTTATACTTTATGGCGGCTAAAATGACAGCAAAATGGTGGGTAGAAGACACAAAGTGGCGGCTAGAAGACTCAAAATGGCGGCTAATGGACTTAAAATGGCGGCTAATGGACTCAAAATGGTGACTAGAATATTCAAAATGGCTGCTAGAAGACTCAAAATGGCGACTAGAAGACTCCAAATGGCGGCTAAAAAACTCAACATGGCGGCTAATGGATTCAAAATGGTGTCTAGAAGAGTCAAAATTTCGGCTAATGGACTCAAAATGGCGGCTAAGGCTCAAAATGGCAGCTAGAAGATTTAAAACGACGGCAGAAAGACTCAAAATGGCGGCTAAAATAACAGCAAAATGGTGACTAGAACATTCAAAATGGCTGCTAGAAGACTCAAAATGGCGACTAGAAGACTCAAAATATCGACTAAAAGACTCAAAGTGGCGGCTAGAAGACTCAACATGGCGGCTAATGGATTCAAAATGGTGTCTAGAAGAGTCAAAATTTCGGCTAAGACTCAAAATGGAGTAAAATGGGGGCTAAAAGACTCAAAATGGCGGCTGTAAAATGGTTCCAGCAGCTGGTGTTGATTTTATATAATATATGGCGGCTATAGACTCAAAATGTCGACTTAAAAAGGCGGCTGTACAATGGTTTCTGCAGCTGGTATGGTTTTTATTTAAAAGATACGCACCCAGTATTTCCATAAAAATGATTTTCTTAAACTTTATAACAGATAGAGATATTAAATTTGGTATATATACTCGTTTAGTTAGCGCACAGACATTAATTGTTCAAAATCCTTGCACGCCACTTTCCGTCACAAGTAGAGTCATTGAAGTAGAGTCATTGAATTTGGTATGTATGTATACTGGCTTAGAACGCGCGCAGATTTTTTGTGTTTAAATTTAACTGTTTTTTTCCAAAACTAACAAAGTCAAAGTCACCCTTCAATCTTGTGGGCGGTAGATGATGATATTCTTACTTTATTATTATTTACCACTAGACTACAGACCAAAAACAACGAATTGGTGGACAAATTATACAAACATGAACTTATTTCAACGACCGAAAGAAATAAGCTTATAACAAACACATCAATTTCACCAAGAATATACGGATTACCTAAAATTCATAAAGAAGGTACGCTATTGAGACCAATCTGCTCATCAATTGCTTCTTAGTCCTACGGACCATGCAAATACATAGTCAACCTATTAAAAAATATAACGGCAGACTCAACATACAACGTAAAGAACGCCTCAGAATTTAAGACAAGGATTAATGACACATACATTTGCGACGCATTTGACGTAGTCTCAGTTTTTCCTAGTATTCCAATAGAATTGACACTTGACACCATTAGGGAAAAATGGATAAAAATAAAAGCGCACACTAACATTCCAAATTAACATTCATGGAAATAGTACGTTTTTGTATACCATTAAACAGATATTTTAAAAACAAGGACACACAACTAAAAGGAATGCCTATGGGATCACCAGCGTCGCCAATAATAGTAGATATAATTATGTATTTTTCGGATTTCATCTTTTGTCGTCTGCGCAGAGACAACTTGCTCGTTGCGTCGCCGGAAGAGAAGAGAGACGCTGTCTCCCACCTATCGATGACTTATCGCTAACAATCGATACTTAGTACTAACAATCGATACTTATTACTAACAATCGATACTTATCCCTAACAATCGATATATGCATGAGCATTTAACAGACTTTGTAAATAATTGGAATCTTACAAAATAAATAAAAGTAGCGAAGTTATTGACAAAAAACACTGTTTTATGGGAATATTTTAATATTTATATTTTAATATATTACAGATATTAAGTTTCATGACGATAGCTCAGAAAATAATGTAGTTATTAAGAAAAGTCACAGTTTGCCCTTTGAATGGGAACTGTGTCCGAAATATAAAAACCGTGCAGTGTGTGATGATTCCTTTTATGCGTTGCACACTTCTGATAAAAATAAATATACCCTTGTCACACCTAAAACCCACTTCTATGAATGTCGGTTGCAAATCACATTACCCAGTAGAAGATTGTAGATGGAGAAGCTGTCAGGAAGGCTTCGGCGGGGGTGCGGCTTACGGGAACAATAGAAATGCCAGACTCGTACGTTTAGGTAGATAATTAATATAAGTTTATTAACTAATTGTGACTTAACAATAAAATGACGTTTGCAAAGCGATGCCGTTGGATTCGTTCGCGGTGGCCGTTAGTTACCACCGATCGTAGGAGCTTATTCGTTCGCACCCTTTCTCGTCAACGTTTTGTTACCAACTGTTTTATACTTATACTTATACTTTATGGCGGCTAAAATGACAGCAAAATGGTGGGTAGAAGACACAAAGTGGCGGCTAGAAGACTCAAAATGGCGGCTAATGGACTTAAAATGGCGGCTAATGGACTCAAAATGGTGACTAGAATATTCAAAATGGCTGCTAGAAGACTCAAAATGGCGACTAGAAGACTCCAAATGGCGGCTAAAAAACTCAACATGGCGGCTAATGGATTCAAAATGGTGTCTAGAAGAGTCAAAATTTCGGCTAATGGACTCAAAATGGCGGCTAAGGCTCAAAATGGCGGCTAGAAGACTCAAAATGGCGGCTAAGGCTCAAAATGGCAGCTAGAAGATTTAAAATGACGGCTGAAAGACTCAAAATGGCGGCTAAAATAACAGCAAAATGGTGGCTAGAAGACACAAAGTGGGCGCTAGTCGACTTAAAATGGCGTCAAGAATAAAAATGGCGGCTTAAAGACTCAAAATGGTGACTAGAACATTCAAAATGGCTGCTAGAAGACTCAAAATGGCGACTAGAAGACTCAAAATATCGACTAAAAGACTCAAAATGGCGGCTAGAAGACTCAACATGGCGGCTAATGGATTCAAAATGGTGTCTAGAAGAGTCAAAATTTCGGCTAAGACTCAAAATGGAGGGAAGAAGAGTAAAATGGGGGCTAAAAGACTCAAAATGGCAGCTGTAAAATGGTTCCAGCAGCTGGTGTTGATTTTATATAATATATGGCGGCTATAGACTCAAAATGTCGACTTAAAAAGGCGGCTGTACAATGGTTTCTGCAGCTGGTATGGTTTTTATTTAAAAGATACGCACCCAGTATTTCCATAAAAATGATTTTCTTAAACTTTATAACAGATAAAGATATTAAATTTGGTATATATACTCGTTTAGTTAGCGCACAGACATTAATTGTTCAAAATCCTTGCACGCCACTTTCCGTCACAAGTAGAGTCATTGAAGTAGAGTCATTGAATTTGGTATGTATGTATACTGGCTTAGAACGCGCGCAGATTTTTTGTGTTTAAATTAAACTGATTTTTTCCAAAAGTAACAAAGTCAAAGTCACCCTTCAATCTTGTGGGCGGTAGATGATGATATTCTTACTTTATTATTATTTACCACTAGACTACAGACCAAAAACAACGAATTGGTGGACAAATTATACAAACATGAACTTATTTCAACGACCGAAAGAAATAAGCTTATAACAAACACATCAATTTCACCAAGAATATACGGATTACCTAAAATTCATAAAGAAGGTACGCTATTGAGACCAATCTGCTCATCAATTGCTTCTTAGTCCTACGGACCATGCAAATACATAGTCAACCTATTAAAAAATATAACGGCAGACTCAACATACAACGTAAAGAACGCCTCAGAATTTAAGACAAGGATTAATGACACATACATTTGCGACGCATTTGACGTAGTCTCAGTTTTTCCTAGTATTCCAATAGAATTGACACTTGACACCATTAGGGAAAAATGGATAAAAATTAAAGCGCACACTAACATTCCAAATTAACATTCATGGAAATAGTACGTTTTTGTATACCATTAAACAGATATTTTAAAAACAAGGACACACAACTAAAAGGAATGCCTATGGGATCACCAGCGTCGCCAATAATAGTAGACATAATTATGTATTTTTCGGATTTCATCTTTTGTCGTCTGCGCAGAGACAACCTGCTCGTTGCGTCGCCGGAAGAGAAGAGAGACGCTGTCTCCCACCTATCGATGACTTATCGCTAACAATCGATACTTAGTACTAACAATCGATACTTATTACTAACAATCGATACTTATCCCTAACAATCGATATATGCATGAGCATTTAACAGACTTTGTAAATAATTGGAATCTTACAAAATAAATTTAAGTAGCGAAGTTATTGACAAAAAACACTGTTTTATGGGAATTGTTCACGCCACCGGGTGAACAGCAGTGAGCGGCGAAGAGCAGTGAAGAGTGAGGAGGGTTTTTTGATCCTCGGCATCTACGGTCACACCAGGAGGGGTGACTGGGTTTTTTCCAATGGGCATCGCCATTATTCCGAATCGAGATTTTCACCCGAACACCCGTTCTCTTGCATTTTTTACGATTTGTTAACTTTTTTCAACCCGAACCATCTCCGTGTGTGCCGGGCTACCTGTGAATATTATATAAATAATAAAACCTACGTTTATTTAACCGAAGTTTTTCGTGCGTTTTAATTCACCACTCGCTCACCACAAACTGAAGAAATTGGCACCCGCCAACTCCTTGTATTTCATTTGGATCCTTCCGCCCCCCCACGAACATTGGTCCTTCGAGCCGGATATCCTTCCGCTCCTCCAGCTTGCATCGGCGGAATTCCTGATAAGTACAAAATTTCATTATTCATTTCATTTCCATACTACTAAAAGTGTGAGGTTTTCCCGCTTCTCCATAGCGACCTACACACTTTTACATATTGTATGTATGTACATACCTGACCTGTTCCAAGGTTACATGGTAGTTCCTAATCCTTAGCGTGATTGTCCAACGTTCTCGTTTTCCATTCCACGATTATCCATTTTTTATTTATGTTTTTTTTTTCCTCGCACTTGTCCAAATCCACCTCTTTTTTTTCATATGCATTCACATGTACATGTATGTAATTTCCACAGCTGTTTGCCAAATCCGCGTAAAAGTTTAAAAAAAAAAACAAAAAAAAATTATTAAAATGTTATAAAAAATAGGGAAGAATAATAATCAAGTGTTCACCGCGTTTTCTTATGTGTTGGAATAATTATTTTTAATGCCAAACTTATTTCCGCACGCGCGCATCTACGTACATACATACATACATACATCGTCACCTGTTGATGTACGCGCATATGTACCTACCCATATATATATAATCCCTTCGCACATTTACCACGACACAAAAGGCAAAAAAAAAATATTCTTTTTTTTTAAATAGCACTTAACGTATGCATCGCGATTTCTTGCGCGTTCGAATTCGGTGCGAAATTAAATTCCTCACGCGCGTCTTTGGATACCGGTGCACTTGCTTACATACGTACATACATATATGCTTACATAGTCATACATTGCACATACATATGTACATATCCACAACATATAATACATTTCGGTGTCGCGCATTGATTTAACACAATTCCACATCCAATTAAATTACAATTACTTACGTTTTTTTTTTGTTGTTGTGAACAACGCGTGTGCATACATCTATATACTCACCTGTGTACTTATGCATGTACGTACATACATAGATCAAAGCATCTGTCCATATGCATTGATCGGTTGTTTGGTTTGCGCACAACACTCGCGGTGCGTAAAAGCGTTCTTTTGTTCTTGGTTTTTCCGCACAACCACAAAAAAAATTATTAACATAATTAAACAACAAAATCAAAAACCAAATATATAAACAGCGGCCGACAGCTGTTTTCGGAGTAGTGGTGACACGTGAGTCGAGTCGTGATATCGATAGGCGGCTCAAGCGCGCCAAGTTCAAATCACATTATTTCCGATTCCCTTTTTTCGCCTAATTATATATCCGCCCATATTTATAAATAAATACATATATATATTTTTTCCAGCACTATCGGGCCCATATTTATATATCCATTCATATTCAAAAATTATAAATATATTTTTTCCGGCCAGCCTTTTGCGCTCATATATATATCCGCCCATATTTATAAATAAATACATATATATTTTTTCCAGCACTATCGGGCCCATATTTATATATCCATTCATATTCAAAAATTATAAATATATTTTTTCCGGCCAGCCTTTTGCGCTCATATATATATCCGCCCATATTTATAAATAAATGCATATATATTTTTTCCAGCACTATCGGGCCCATATTTATATATCCATTCATATTCAAAAATTATAAATATATTTTTCCGGCCAGCCTTTTGCGCTCATATATATATCCGCCCATATTTATAAATAAATACATATATATATATTTTTTCCAGCACTATCGGGCCCATATTTATATATCCATTCATATTCAAAAATTATAAATATACTTCTCCCGGCCAGCCTTTTGCGCTCATATATATATCCGCCCATATTTATAAATAAATACATATATATATTTTTTCCAGCACTATCGGGCCCATATTTATACATCCGTCCATATTTATAAATTATATATATAATTTTTTCCGGCCAGTATTGTGCGCACATATATATATCCAGATCCAGATCTATACAAAAACGTATTTTCTTTTATCCTATACATCTTTATTTATATATTTCCTCCGTGTTTTGTTTTATACGTACTTCCAGCGTTACTTACGAATCCATACAAACTTGTTTTGTAATCATTTAGCTTGTCTACGGGCAAGTTTTGATCCGCACTCGTGCGTTCGTATATTGTTCCGCATCTATCCCCATTCAAAGGGCTCCGTTTCCGAGCCGCACGCGAGATAATTCTCCCGCAATCCTGCGGTGCACAGTGAGAAAGCTCTTGCGTCCTCATACAGTCCACTTCTCATTTCCTCAAATTTTCCCCATTTTCTCAAAACCCACAAACTCGGTGTTCAACGGTAAGGTCGTCCCCTGAGTATGTCCACGGAGCCGTCCAAGACTGCGCCGAAGTCTAACGGTCTTTCGTCTCCCTCTTCAACTCCGGAGAAGGTTCGACCTCCGATAACTCCGGCGACCGTGAAGCGTACGGATATTTCGCGCAAGTTCTCGTCTGTTCGCAGCCGCAGCGAATCCCCAAGATCCCGTCCGTCTTCGTCCAGCCTCCCTCAGGGTCGCAGATTCTCGGTTAAAGACTCGAGTGAACACAAAGGTCGTTCCAAGCTTTCAACCCAGACCCAGATCCCGCACGTTGTTGTGACGCACTGTTCTGACGCTCCCGTCACCCGATCCGTATCACAACAGCGCAGAGAACACTCCAGAATGTCCCTCTCCGATTTCATTCTGGCGTGCGACGCATTGACTCTGTTCGAAGCTCGGGAGAGTGAAGCTCTAACTTCTGAAGTGCCCTTGTTTTCCCTTAAAATGCACTTAGAGCAGCTCAAATCGCTGTGGTCAACTGTCGAGATGGAACACTCCCGTTGTCACAAGGCCTTGACAGTCCAAACCGACGAGGAAAGCTTGGCAAACATAAGCCGCATCAAGGCGAAGCACGAATACGCCTATGCGGCGTATGTGCGATGCGGGACGTTGTTTGGAGAACGCATCGAACAGCTCTCGGCACAGATGACGAGTCTTATGCGTCAGCCCACCGCTCCGTCGAGGCCGGCGGGGCATAGAGTTCCTCCGTGTGAGGTGGAGACATTTGATGGCGACAGCCTAGCATGGCCCACATTCCGCGATTTGTTCGCCGCCATTTATATCGCCAACCCGTACTTGTCACAAGTGGAGAAGCTCTATCACCTGAACACCAAGACGCGAGGGGAAGCGAGAACCATCGTGGCTAAGTCCCCCCTGACGAATGAGGGTTTCCAGGCCGCGTGGGAGAACCTCACCGCACGGTACGAAAACAGCCGTCTGCTGGTCATGACTCAAGCCAGACAACTCCTTCAGATTCCCGCGGTGGCACAAGAGTCGGGCAAATCCTTGCGAGAGCTGCAGACCGCGTTTCAAGGGTGTCTTACCGCACTTGAGCGTTCGGGTGTTAGTACTGAGAATTGGGATGTCCTACTTATCGCCATCTTCACTAGTAAATTGCCGAAGGCCACAATCCTCCTGTGGGAGCAATCAGTGCCCAATAAGACTGTCGTCTCAACGTGGTCCGATTTGAACCAATTTCTTACCGATCGGTATCGTGTCCTGGATGCCACCGAAGAACATAAGTCGGCCCCAAGTGTCCAAGCCATCCCAATTGGTCCCCGCAAATCCTCTGCAACGATGAAAGTCCAAGCGTTTCCAGCGAAAGCTCAGCTCAAATCGGCGTCTTGCAAGCTGTGCCATCGGGAAAATCACCCAATACGGCTCTGCCCTAGTTTCCTTGATATGCCTGTTCAGAGGCGGCTGGAAACCATTAGACAGCAGGGACTTTGTCTGAACTGTTTTGCCCGCGGTCATCAAGTGAAGGGCTGCTCCAGTGCGCATAATTGCCATACCTGCAAGGAGCGTCATCATACGCTGTTGCATCCTAGTGATGTGTCCGTGCCCTCGCCATCCGCTGCGCAAGTCCCACCATCCAGCGCCACAGAGCGCCCGTCCGCGAGCGACCAGCTCACAAATGCTCAAAGTTATTTTGCATCTACCCCAGGCAGAGGCCTTTTAGGCACTGCGATTGTCACTCTGCACCATCGTGGTGTGGATCATCATATTCGGGCGTTGATCGACTCGGGAGCCGATTCAACTTTTCTCTCCGAACGTGTCTTCAGCATGGTCCAGCCCCCCTTCTACCCAGTAGACGCCGCGGTTACTGGCATGGGCCAGAGTGATGGAGGCTGCGCCGACAAGGTGTGTCTGCTAATGCTGTCTCCCCCGTGTGACAGATTGAACAAGATTGAGGTCTCCGCCCTGGTCGTATCCAAATTGTCAGGGGCCATTCCAACAGCTCCATTCCTTAATACGGTTCCGACGCAGTGCCTCGATCGCCCCCTGGCTGACCCGTACTACAACAAGCCCGCGCCTATTGACATGATCATCGGTGTAGACCTGTTTCCCCACATCCTCGGAGAACGGATCAAAAAGGATATTGGTGATTTTGTCGGGCTAGAAACCATCTTTGGATGGGTTCTGTGTGGGGCTATCACTCCTGACCCTCCGGTGTCTAGATCCGTTTTCGCGGCACAGACGCGAGTTAGTCCCGAAGCAAAGCTTGATGTACTCCTCACCAAGTTTTGGGAGGTGGAAGACCTTCCCGCAAAGCCGGAAAAGGAGGATGACGCATTCTGCGAGCGGAACTTCCAGGAGACCACCCAAAGGGGAAAGGACGGCCGATATGTTGTGTCCCTACCGTTCAAAGGTCCGAATAGCGTTGACTTGGGCCACTCAAGACCGATCGCGCTGGCTCAATTCCTGCGGAATGAAGCACGCCTTCTCAAGGATCCGGTTCTAAAAACGCAGTACGATGCCATTATTCAAGAGTACGAGGAATTGGGTCATATGATTCGGGTGACGCCGCCTCAAGATGGGAAAAACTTCTATCTCCCCCATCATGCGGTGTTTAAGCCCGATAGCACCACCACTAAGGTACGCGTGGTATTTAACGCGTCGAGCCCCTCCACACAAGGCGTCAGCCTCAACGATGTCTTGCACACCGGTCCTACTCTTCAGGCCGACCTCACGCTTCAGGTACTGAAATGGCGGTTCTTTCAATTCGTTTTCAATGCCGACATAACGCAGATGTATCGACAAATCCGAGTCGATCCCAGGCATACCCCCTTTCAGCGGATCCTCTACCGAGACCGCTGCGGCAATATCCAGGATTACGAGTTACAAACTGTCACGTTTGGGGTTAACTGCGCGCCATTCTTGGCGATCCGAGTCCTTTTACAACTGGCACAAGACGTGCAAGCGATGTATCCTCAGGCGAGCGAAATCCTTCGGAACTACATGTATGTTGATGATGTCCTTGCCGGCGCTCACACTGAAGCCGACGCCCGTCTCGCCATACGAGAGCTTCAAGCGACCCTCCAATCTGCGGGCTTCCCGCTTCGGAAGTGGACTTCCAATAAGAAGGAAGTACTTCAAGCCATTCCGAGAGAGCACCTGCTGCGAGAGGACTTTCTCGAGCTGGAAGACGCGAGCACTGCAAAAACCTTGGGCATCCGCTGGCAAGCTGCCGAAGACGTCTTCTTCTTCACCGTAGCGGACCCCCCCTTGAAGGAGTCGATCACCAAGAGGCAGGTTCTGTCCCATATCGCTAAACTCTTTGACCCCGCTGGTTGGCTAGCCCCATTTGTCATCCGAGCGAAGATATTCATGCAACAAATCTGGCTTACCGAACTGGGCTGGGACGATGTTCTGCCGCCTCTCCTGCTGCAGCAATGGCACGAATTCCTGCAGGATTACCCAGGCCTCAGTCGACTCCGCATTCCCCGTTGGCTAAACACCAGCGATAAGCTCTCGTGGGAGCTTCATGGCTTCTGTGACGCGTCACAGAAAGCGTATGGAGCAGCCCTATATGTGCGGGTTCGGTGCGGCGATCAAGTAGCCGTCCATTTATTAACGGCTAAGACCCGTGTAGCTCCAGTCAAAACAGTCTCACTGCCTCGGCTGGAGTTGTGCGGAGCGGTTTTACTAGCCGATCTCTGGGCGTCGATCGTTCCTGAACTCCCAATCCCACCTGCAACCTCCCAGTTTTGGACCGACTCTACCATCGTGTTGGCTTGGCTCAATAAACCCCCGTGCAGTTGGTCCACCTTCGTGGCCAATCGGGTATCCAGCATCTCCAAAAGCACCAGTGGCCAAAGCTGGTCACATGTGCGCTCCGAGGACAACCCCGCTGATCTGGCGAGCCGTGGGGTCTCCGCGGCCGAGTTATCGGCCAGCAGACTCTGGTGGCATGGGCCGGACTGGCTCCAGCGAGCCCCCGAGTATTGGCCAACTCCCCATAACGAACTCCCAGACACCCAGCTGGAGCAACGAGTCCAGTGCCACACCACCGCGACCACCCTACTCGAGGACGTCAGCGAACGTTTCTCGGATTATGGTAGGGCATTACGAGTCATCGCGTACATCCTACGCTTCGCCACCAAAAGGATTTCGACGCCTTCCACGGTTCACCTCACCAATGACGAACTTCTCTCCGCCGAGCGCGCCTTGATTCGGACCTCTCAGCGTCGGGAATACCTCGCGGAGATACGGGCCCTGGGGGAAGGGCGACCCCTGCCATCATCCAGCACGCTACTCAATCTGAATCCATTTCTCGATCAGCATGGGTTACTCCGCGCCTGCGGACGACTCCGGGCCGCCGAGTCCCTCCGATATGATGAACGTCACCCTATTCTCCTCCCCTATAGTACTCATTTCACTCGCCTGCTTGTCGAATTCGCCCACCGCATCACGTTGCATGGCGGCAATCAACTGATGGTGCGGTATCTGCGCACCAAATTCTGGATCCCACGGATCAAGAACATGGTGAAGTCCCACCTCAAGGGGTGCAAAGTCTGCATCGTTCATCGTCGACGACTACAGACCCAGATGATGGGTGATCTCCCTCGAGAACGGATCACGTACTCCAGGCCCTTCACCCACACGGGCATTGATTTCGCAGGGCCGTTCGAGATCAAAAATTACACCGGGCGTGCGTGTCTCATAACTAAGGGCTATGTCTGCGTCTTCGTGTGTTTCAGCACGAAGGCAATCCATCTCGAGGCTACCTCCGACCTCACCACTGAAAGATTTCTTGCAGCCTTCTCTCGGTTTGTCGCACGGAGACAATGCCCCCAGCGCATTTACTCCGACAATGGCAAAACCTTCGTAGGGGCCTCAAAGGCGCTCGAACAAGATTTCCTGAACGCCACCAAGCTTGATATAATGAAGGCATTTCCCCAGCACATTTTATCCTGGCAGTTCATTCCGCCAAGCGCGCCCCATATGGGAGGACTGTGGGAAGCAGGGGTCAAAAGTTTTAAGACCCTGTTTTACAAGTCTTCGTCCACTGTCAAATACACCTTCGAGGAACTTTCCACTCTCCTGTGCAGGATCGAAGCGTGTCTAAACTCCAGGCCAATCTCTCCCATGAGCGAGGATCCAGAGGACCTGCTGGCCCTAAGCCCGGGACATTTCCTGATTGGAGGACC
This sequence comes from Drosophila willistoni, assembly GCF_018902025.1. Lineage (NCBI taxonomy): Eukaryota > Metazoa > Arthropoda > Insecta > Diptera > Drosophilidae > Drosophila > Drosophila willistoni. The sequence continues at coordinate 44,782 of NW_025814118.1, forward strand.
GCTCTTATCCATTGCGGAACCGGAAATTCTGGTCGAGCCTATGTCACTGATCAACCGATGGCAGCGACTGAAGGCAATCCAGCAGGCTTTCTGCCGCCGCTGGAAGAGTGAGTACCTCAAGGAGCTTCACAAACGGAACAAGTGGAAGTCACCGACTCGCAGCATCCAGACCGGCGACCTCGTGATCGTGTCCGAAGATCATCTCCCCTCCAACGAGTGGCGCTTAGGGCGAATTGAGCGCACTCTGCCCGGGGCTGACGGTCTCGTCCGAGTGGCTGATGTCACCACCGCGCGTGGGTCTATCCGAAGACCCGTAGCGAAGCTTATTCTGTTGCAAGACAGCAGGAGTCCTGAGCCTAAAACCGTATCGTGACTCCCAATCCCTCTATGTTCCCTCCGAATGTCCTCGTCTCCGTGCATGTTGTTCGTTCCCGCGCATAGACTAATCCACTCCCCCCTACGTAATTTCTTTCGTTACAGTTCGTTCAGCTCCCCCCTTCATAGCGACATGGCCCCCACACGTCTGCCGCACCACCGCAGCAAACGAGCTGCTCCGCAGGGCACGAACGTGTACCGATGCCGGGTCTGTCGGGGGGTTCATGCACTCCGGCAGTGTCAGCGCTTCCTGAACCTCCGAGGGGAAAAGCGGCTCCGGGCGGTGCTGATCAACAAGTATTGTCCCAATTGCTTGGCACACGAGCATTCATCCGACGCGTGCCGGACTCGCCATGGTTGCCGACGATGCGGGCAAAGGCACCACACCCTGCTCCACATGGCCGACCAAACGCCGAGACCACGTGCCTCCGCCCGGCGGCGCAGCCAATCACCCCCCTCCGGGCGTGCTGCACCCCCGCTACAACCCTGTTCCCGATCATCGTCCGACCGCTCCGCTTCCCCAGAAGGCGCACCCGAAATCTCTTTATCCTCCCTGCTCCACGCCAGGACGACGACTGTCCTGCCAACCGCAGTCCTCCGGTTGGGCAATGGCTCGAAATCCTTCGAGACCCGCGTCCATCTCGATGCGTGTGCGGCTGAGAGCCGCATCAATCGCTCCTTTGCCCGGTCCCTGGGGTTAGCTGTGACCAAGGTCGGGGTCGACCAAGCCTGTACGGCCGTCCACGAGTCGAGGTCCGACGAGACGTTCCGACGGAACGTTATATTCCGGGTCGAAGAGGACTTGCTCATCCGCACTCCCATCCGGGAAGTGGTGGCGCCGGTTCGGGAGAAATTCGCCACCCTGATCCTGGCCGACCCCTATTTCTATCGGCCGGCGTCGGTGTCCGTGGCACTCGGGGCAGACCTCTATCCGGAGGTCATCCAACCAGGCTGTGTGCCCGGTCATAGCGGTACTCCCGCAGCCCAGAGCACCGTGTTCGGATGGGTCGTCTCCGGCTCCTGTGGGATCTAGGCGCTCCAGAACGTTGCCGTCCCCCGTCCGTTATATGTCCAGGGTGGCAATTGCAACATGTTGCAAGGGGGCGGTATGTTCACGCCACCGGGTGAACAGCAGTGAGCGGCGAAGAGCAGTGAAGAGTGAGGAGGGTTTTTTGATCCTCGGCATCTACGGTCACACCAGGAGGGGTGACTGGGTTTTTTCCAATGGGCATCGCCATTATTCCGAATCGAGATTTTCACCCGAACACCCGTTCTCTTGCATTTTTTACGATTTGTTAACTTTTTTCAACCCGAACCATCTCCGTGTGTGCCGGGCTACCTGTGAATATTATATAAATAATAAAACCTACGTTTATTTAACCGAAGTTTTTCGTGCGTTTTAATTCACCACTCGCTCACCACAAACTGAAGAAATTGGCACCCGCCAACTCCTTGTATTTCATTTGGATCCTTCCGCCCCCCCACGAACAGGAATATTTTAATATTTATATTTTAATATATTACAGATATTAAGTTTCATGACGATAGCTCAGAAAATAATGTAGTTATTAAGAAAAGTCACAGTTTGCCCTTTGAATGGGAACTGTGTCCGAAATATAAAAACCGTGCAGTGTGTGATGATTCCTTTTATGCGTTGCACACTTCTGATAAAAATAAATATACCCTTGTCACACCTAAAACCCACTTCTATGAATGTCGGTTGCAAATCACATTACCCAGTAGAAGATTGTAGATGGAGAAGCTGTCAGGAAGGCTTCGGCGGGGGGTGCGGCTTACGGGAACAATAGAAATGCCAGACTCGTACGATTAGGTAGATAATTAATATAAGTTTATTAACTAATTGTGACTTAACAATAAAATGACGTTTGCAAAGCGATGCCGTTGGATTCGTTCGCGGTGGCCGTTAGTTACCACCGATCGTAGGAGCTTATTCGTTCGCACCCTTTCTCGTCAACGTTTTGTTACCAACTGTTTTATACTTATACTTATACTTTATGGCGGCTAAAATGACAGCAAAATGGTGGGTAGAAGACACAAAGTGGCGGCTAGAAGACTCAAAATGGCGGCTAATGGACTTAAAATGGCGGCTAATGGACTCAAAATGGTGACTAGAATATTCAAAATGGCTGCTAGAAGACTCAAAATGGCGACTAGAAGACTCCAAATGGCGGCTAAAAAACTCAACATGGCGGCTAATGGATTCAAAATGGCGTCTAGAAGAGTCAAAATTTCGGCTAATGGACTCAAAATGGCGGCTAAGGCTCAAAATGGCGGCTAGAAGACTCAAAATGGCGGCTAAGGCTCAAAATGGCAGCTAGAAGATTTAAAACGACGGCAGAAAGACTCAAAATGGCGGCTAAAATAACAGCAAAATGGTGACTAGAACATTCAAAATGGCTGCTAGAAGACTCAAAATGGCGACTAGAAGACTCAAAATATCGACTAAAAGACTCAAAGTGGCGGCTAGAAGACTCAACATGGCCGCTAATGGATTCAAAATGGTGTCTAGAAGAGTCAAAATTTCGGCTAAGACTCAAAATGGAGTAAAATGGGGGCTAAAAGACTCAAAATGGCGGCTGTAAAATGGTTCCAGCAGCTGGTGTTGATTTTATATAATATATGGCGGCTATAGACTCAAAATGTCGACTTTAAAAGGCGGCTGTACAATGGTTTCTGCAGCTGGTATGGTTTTTATTTAAAAGATACGCACCCAGTATTTCCATAAAAATGATTTTCTTAAACTTTATAACAGATAGAGATATTAAATTTGGTATATATACTCGTTTAGTTAGCGCACAGACATTAATTGTTCAAAATCCTTGCACGCCACTTTCCGTCACAAGTAGAGTCATTGAAGTAGAGTCATTGAATTTGGTATGTATGTATACTGGCTTAGAACGCGCGCAGATTTTTTGTGTTTAAATTAAACTGATTTTTTCCAAAACTAACAAAGTCAAAGTCACCCTTCAATCTTGTGGGCGGTAGATGATGATATTCTTACTTTATTATTATTTACCACTAGACTACAGACCAAAAACAACGAATTGGTGGACAAATTATACAAACATGAACTTATTTCAACGACCGAAAGAAATAAGCCTATAACAAACACATCAATTTCACCAAGAATATACGGATTACCTAAAATTCATAAAGAAGGTACGCTATTGAGACCAATCTGCTCATCAATTGCTTCTTAGTCCTACGGACCATGCAAATACATAGTCAACCTATTAAAAAATATAACGGCAGACTCAACATACAACGTAAAGAACGCCTCAGAATTTAAGACAAGGATTAATGACACATACATTTGCGACGCATTTGACGTAGTCTCAGTTTTTCCTAGTATTCCAATAGAATTGACACTTGACACCATTAGGGAAAAATGGATAAAAATAAAAGCGCACACTAACATTCCAAATTAACATTCATGGAAATAGTACGTTTTTGTATACCATTAAACAGATATTTTAAAAACAAGGACACACAACTAAAAGGAATGCCTATGGGATCACCAGCGTCGCCAATAATAGTAGATATAATTATGTATTTTTCGGATTTCATCTTTTGTCGTCTGCGCAGAGACAGCTTGCTCGTTGCGTCGCCGGAAGAGAAGAGAGACGCTGTCTCCCACCTATCGATGACTTATCGCTAACAATCGATACTTAGTACTAACAATCGATACTTATCCCTAACAATCGATATATGCATGAGCATTTAACAGACTTTGTAAATAATTGGAATCTTACAAAATAAATAAAAGTAGCGAAGTTATTGACAAAAAACACTGTTTTATGGGAATATTTTAATATTTATATTTTAATATATTACAGATATTAAGTTTCATGACGATAGCTCAGAAAATAATGTAGTTATTAAGAAAAGTCACAGTTTGCCCTTTGAATGGGAACTGTGTCCGAAATATAAAAACCGTGCAGTGTGTGATGATTCCTTTTATGCGTTGCACACTTCTGATAAAAATAAATATACCCTTGTCACACCTAAAACCCACTTCTATGAATGTCGGTTGCAAATCACATTACCCAGTAGAAGATTGTAGATGGAGAAGCTGTCAGGAAGGCTTCGGCGGGGGGTGCGGCTTACGGGAACAATAGAAATGCCAGACTCGTACGTTTAGGTAGATAATTAATATAAGTTTATTAACTAATTGTGACTTAACAATAAAATGACGTTTGCAAAGCGATGCCGTTGGATTCGTTCGCGGTGGCCGTTAGTTACCACCGATCGTAGGAGCTTATTCGTTCGCACCCTTTCTCGTCAACGTTTTGTTACCAACTGTTTTATACTTATACTTATACTTTATGGCGGCTAAAATGACAGCAAAATGGTGGGTAGAAGACACAAAGTGGCGGCTAGAAGACTCAAAATGGCGGCTAATGGCCTTAAAATATCGGCTAATGGACTCAAAATGGTGACTAGAATATTCAAAATGGCTGCTAGAAGACTCAAAATGGCGGCTAAAATAACAGCAAAATGGTGGCTAGAAGACACAAAGTGGGCGCTAGTCGACTTAAAATGGCGTCAAGAATAAAAATGGCGGCTTAAAGACTCAAAATGGTGACTAGAACATTCAAAATGGCTGCTAGAAGACTCAAAATGGCGACTAGAAGACTCAAAATATCGACTAAAAGACTCAAAATGGCGGATAGAAGACTCAACATGGCGGCTAATGGATTCAAAATGGTGTCTAGAAGAGTCAAAATTTCGGCTAAGACTCAAAATGGAGGGAAGAAGAGTAAAATGGGGGCTAAAAGACTCAAAATGGCGGCTGTAAAATGGTTCCAGCAGCTGGTGTTGATTTTATATAATATATGGCGGCTATAGACTCAAAATGTCGACTTAAAAAGGCGGCTGTACAATGGTTTCTGCAGCTGGTATAGTTTTTATTTAAAAGATACGCACCCAGTATTTCCATAAAAATGATTTTCTTAAACTTTATAAAAATCAACCAAAATAAATTTGGTATATATACTCGTTTAGTTAGCGCACAGACATTAATTGTTCAAAATCCTTGCACGCCACTTTCCGCCACAAGTAGAGTCATTGAAGTAGAGTCATTGAATTTGGTATGTATGTATACTGGCTTAGAACGCGCGCAGATTTTTTGTGTTTAAATTAAACTGATTTTTTCCAAAACTAACAAAGTCAAAGTCACCCTTCAATCTTGTGGGCGGTAGATGATGATATTCTTACTTTATTATTATTTACCACTAGACTACAGACCAAAAACAACGAATTGGTGGACAAATTATACAAACATGAACTTATTTCAACGACCGAAGGAAATAAGCTTATAACAAACACATCAATTTCACCAAGAATATACGGATTACCTAAAATTCATAAAGAAGGTACGCTATTGAGACCAATCTGCTCATCAATTGCTTCTTAGTCCTACGGACCATGCAAATACATAGTCAACCTATTAAAAAATATAACGGCAGACTCAACATACAACGTAAAGAACGCCTCAGAATTTAAGACAAGGATTAATGACACATACATTTGCGACGCATTTGACGTAGTCTCAGTTTTTCCTAGTATTCCAATAGAATTGACACTTGACACCATTAGGGAAAAATGGATAAAAATAAAAGCGCACACTAACATTCCAAATTAACATTCATGGAAATAGTACGTTTTTGTATACCATTAAACAGATATTTTAAAAACAAGGACACACAACTAAAAGGAATGCCTATGGGATCACCAGCGTCGCCAATAATAGTAGATATAATTATGTATTTTTCGGATTTCATCTTTTGTCGTCTGCGCAGAGACAACTTGCTCGTTGCGTCGCCGGAAGAGAAGAGAGACGCTGTCTCCCACCTATCGATGACTTATCGCTAACAATCGATACTTAGTACTAACAATCGATACTTATTACTAACAATCGATACTTATCCCTAACAATCGATATATGCATGAGCATTTAACAGACTTTGTAAATAATTGGAATCTTACAAAATAAATAAGAGTAGCGAAGTTATTGACAAAAAACACTGTTTTATGGGAATATTTTAATATTTATATTTTAATATATTACAGATATTAAGTTTCATGACGATAGCTCAGAAAATAATGTAGTTATTAAGAAAAGTCACAGTTTGCCCTTTGAATGGGAACTGTGTCCGAAATATAAAAACCGTGCAGTGTGTGATGATTCCTTTTATGCGTTGCACACTTCTGATAAAAATAAATATACCCTTGTCACACCTAAAACCCACTTCTATGAATGTCGGTTGCAAATCACATTACCCAGTAGAAGATTGTAGATGGAGAAGCTGTCAGGAAGGCTTCGGCGGGGGGTGCGGCTTACGGGAACAATAGAAATGCCAGACTCGTACGTTTAGGTAGATAATTAATATAAGTTTATTAACTAATTGTGACTTAACAATAAAATGACGTTTGCAAAGCGATGCCGTTGGATTCGTTCGCGGTGGCCGTTAGTTACCACCGATCGTAGGAGCTTATTCGTTCGCACCCTTTCTCGTCAACGTTTTGTTACCAACTGTTTTATACTTATACTTATACTTTATGGCGGCTAAAATGACAGCAAAATGGTGGGTAGAAGACACAAAGTGGCGGCTAGAAGACTCAAAATGGCGGCTAATGGACTTAAAATGGCGGCTAATGGACTCAAAATGGTGACTAGAATATTCAAAATGGCTGCTAGAAGACTCAAAATGGCGACTAGAAGACTCCAAATGGCGGCTAAAAAACTCAACATGGCGGCTAATGGATTCAAAATGGTGTCTAGAAGAGTCAAAATTTCGGCTAATGGACTCAAAATGGCGGCTAAGGCTCAAAATGGCGGCTAGAAGACTCAAAATGGCGGCTAAGGCTCAAAATGGCAGCTAGAAGATTTAAAATGACGGCTGAAAGACTCAAAATGGCGGCTAAAATAACAGCAAAATGGTGGCTAGAAGACACAAAGTGGGCGCTAGTCGACTTAAAATGGCGTCAAGAATAAAAATGGCGGCTTAAAGACTCAAAATGGTGACTAGAACATTCAAAATGGCTGCTAGAAGACTCAAAATGGCGACTAGAAGACTCAAAATATCGACTAAAAGACTCAAAATGGCGGATAGAAGACTCAACATGGCGGCTAATGGATTCAAAATGGTGTCTAGAAGAGTCAAAATTTCGGCTAAGACTCAAAATGGAGGGAAGAAGAGTAAAATGGGGGCTAAAAGACTCAAAATGGCGGCTGTGAAATGGTTCCAGCAGCTGGTGTTGATTTTATATAATATATGGCGGCTATAGACTCAAAATGTCGACTTAAAAAGGCGGCTGTACAATGGTTTCTGCAGCTGGTATGGTTTTTATTTAAAAGATACGCACCCAGTATTTCCATAAAAATGATTTTCTTAAACTTTATAACAGATAGAGATACTAAATTTGGTATATATACTCGTTTAGTTAGCGCACAGACATTAATTGTTCAAAATCCTTGCACGCCACTTTCCGTCACAAGTAGAGTCATTGAAGTAGAGTCATTGAATTTGGTATGTATGTATACTGGCTTAGAACGCGCGCAGATTTTTTGTGTTTAAATTAAACTGATTTTTTCCAAAACTAACAAAGTCAAAGTCACCCTTCAATCTTGTGGGCGGTAGATGATGATATTCTTACTTTATTATTATTTACCACTAGACTACAGACCAAAAACAACGAATTGGTGGACAAATTATACAACATGAACTTATTTCAACGACCGAAAGAAATAAGCTTATAACAAACACATCAATTTCACCAAGAATATACGGATTACCTAAAATTCATAAAGAAGGTACGCTATTGAGACCAATCTGCTCATCAATTGCTTCTTAGTCCTACGGACCATGCAAATACATAGTCAAAAAAATATAACGGCAGACTCAACATACAACGTAAAGAACGCCTCAGAATTTAAGACAAGGATTAATGACACATACATTTGCGACGCATTTGACGTAGTCTCAGTTTTTCCTAGTATTCCAATAGAATTGACACTTGACACCATTAGGGAAAATGGATAAAAATAAAAGCGCACACTAACATTCCAAATTAACATTCATGGAAATAGTACGTTTTTGTATACCATTAAACAGATATTTTAAAAACAAGGACACACAACTAAAAGGAATGCCTATGGGATCACCAGCGTCGCCAATAATAGTAGATATAATTATGTATTTTTCGGATTTCATCTTTTGTCGTCTGCGCAGAGACAACTTGCTCGTTGCGTCGCCGGAAGAGAAGAGAGACGCTGTCTCCCACCTATCGATGACTTATCGCTAACAATCGATACTTAGTACTAACAATCGATACTTATTACTAACAATCGATACTTATCCCTAACAATCGATATATGCATGAGCATTTAACAGACTTTGTAAATAATTGGAATCTTACAAAATAAATAAGAGTAGCGAAGTTATTGACAAAAAACACTGTTTTATGGGAATATTTTAATATTTATATTTTAATATATTACAGATATTAAGTTTCATGACGATAGCTCAGAAAATAATGTAGTTATTAAGAAAAGTCACAGTTTGCCCTTTGAATGGGAACTGTGTCCGAAATATAAAAACCGTGCAGTGTGTGATGATTCCTTTTATGCGTTGCACACTTCTGATAAAAATAAATATACCCTTGTCACACCTAAAACCCACTTCTATGAATGTCGGTTGCAAATCACATTACCCAGTAGAAGATTGTAGATGGAGAAGCTGTCAGGAAGGCTTCGGCGGGGGGTGCGGCTTACGGGAACAATAGAAATGCCAGACTCGTACGTTTAGGTAGATAATTAATATAAGTTTATTAACTAATTGTGACTTAACAATAAAATGACGTTTGCAAAGCGATGCCGTTGGATTCGTTCGCGGTGGCCGTTAGTTACCACCGATCGTAGGAGCTTATTCGTTCGCACCCTTTCTCGTCAACGTTTTGTTACCAACTGTTTTATACTTATACTTATACTTTATGGCGGCTAAAATGACAGCAAAATGGTGGGTAGAAGACACAAAGTGGCGGCTAGAAGACTCAAAATGGCGGCTAATGGACTTAAAATGGCGGCTAATGGACTCAAAATGGTGACTAGAATATTCAAAATGGCTGCTAGAAGACTCAAAATGGCGACTAGAAGACTCCAAATGGCGGCTAAAAAACTCAACATGGCGGCTAATGGATTCAAAATGGTGTCTAGAAGAGTCAAAATTTCGGCTAATGGACTCAAATGGCGGCTAAGGCTCAAAATGGCGGCTAGAAGACTCAAAATGGCGGCTAAGGCTCAAAATGGCAGCTAGAAGATTTAAAATGACGGCTGAAAGACTCAAAATGGCGGCTAAAATAACAGCAAAATGGTGGCTAGAAGACACAAAGTGGGCGCTAGTCGACTTAAAATGGCGTCAAGAATAAAAATGGCGGCTTAAAGACTCAAAATGGTGACTAGAACATTCAAAATGGCTGCTAGAAGACTCAAAATGGCGACTAGAAGACTCAAAATATCGACTAAAAGACTCAAAATGGCGGATAGAAGACTCAACATGGCGGCTAATGGATTCAAAATGGTGTCTAGAAGAGTCAAAATTTCGGCTAAGACTCAAAATGGAGGGAAGAAGAGTAAAATGGGGGCTAAAAGACTCAAAATGGCGGCTGTGAAATGGTTCCAGCAGCTGGTGTTGATTTTATATAATATATGGCGGCTATAGACTCAAAATGTCGACTTAAAAAGGCGGCTGTACAATGGTTTCTGCAGCTGGTATGGTTTTTATTTAAAAGATACGCACCCAGTATTTCCATAAAAATGATTTTCTTAAACTTTATAACAGATAGAGATACTAAATTTGGTATATATACTCGTTTAGTTAGCGCACAGACATTAATTGTTCAAAATCCTTGCACGCCACTTTCCGTCACAAGTAGAGTCATTGAAGTAGAGTCATTGAATTTGGTATGTATGTATACTGGCTTAGAACGCGCGCAGATTTTTTGTGTTTAAATTAAACTGATTTTTTCCAAAACTAACAAAGTCAAAGTCACCCTTCAATCTTGTGGGCGGTAGATGATGATATTCTTACTTTATTATTATTTACCACTAGACTACAGACCAAAAACAACGAATTGGTGGACAAATTATACAAACATGAACTTATTTCAACGACCGAAAGAAATAAGCTTATAACAAACACATCAATTTCACCAAGAATATACGGATTACCTAAAATTCATAAAGAAGGTACGCTATTGAGACCAATCTGCTCATCAATTGCTTCTTAGTCCTACGGACCATGCAAATACATAGTCAAAAAAATATAACGGCAGACTCAACATACAACGTAAAGAACGCCTCAGAATTTAAGACAAGGATTAATTACACATACATTTGCGACGCATTTGACGTAGTCTCAGTTTTTCCTAGTATTCCAATAGAATTGACACTTGACACCATTAGGGAAAAATGGATAAAAATAAAAGCGCACACTAACATTCCAAATTAACATTCATGGAAATAGTACGTTTTTGTATACCATTAAACAGATATTTTAAAAACAAGGACACACAACTAAAAGGAATGCCTATGGGATCACCAGCGTCGCCAATAATAGTAGATATAATTATGTATTTTTCGGATTTCATCTTTTGTCGTCTGCGCAGAGACAACTTGCTCGTTGCGTCGCCGGAAGAGAAGAGAGACGCTGTCTCCCACCTATCGATGACTTATCGCTAACAATCGATACTTAGTACTAACAATCGATACTTATTACTAACAATCGATACTTATCCCTAACAATCGATATATGCATGAGCATTTAACAGACTTTGTAAATAATTGGAATCTTACAAAATAAATAAAAGTAGCGAAGTTATTGACAAAAAACACTGTTTTATGGGAATATTTTAATATTTATATTTTAATATATTACAGATATTAAGTTTCATGACGATAGCTCAGAAAATAATGTAGTTATTAAGAAAAGTCACAGTTTGCCCTTTGAATGGGAACTGTGTCCGAAATATAAAAACCGTGCAGTGTGTGATGATTCCTTTTATGCGTTGCACACTTCTGATAAAAATAAATATACCCTTGTCACACCTAAAACCCACTTCTATGAATGTCGGTTGCAAATCACATTACCCAGTAGAAGATTGTAGATGGAGAAGCTGTCAGGAAGGCTTCGGCGGGGGGTGCGGCTTACGGGAACAATAGAAATGCCAGACTCGTACGTTTAGGTAGATAATTAATATAAGTTTATTAACTAATTGTGACTTAACAATAAAATGACGTTTGCAAAGCGATGCCGTTGGATTCGTTCGCGGTGGCCGTTAGTTACCACCGATCGTAGGAGCTTATTCGTTCGCACCCTTTCTCGTCAACGTTTTGTTACCAACTGTTTTATACTTATACTTATACTTTATGGCGGCTAAAATGACAGCAAAATGGTGGGTAGAAGACACAAAGTGGCGGCTAGAAGACTCAAAATGGCGGCTAATGGACTTAAAATGGCGGCTAATGGACTCAAAATGGTGACTAGAATATTCAAAATGGCTGCTAGAAGACTCAAAATGGCGACTAGAAGACTCCAAATGGCGGCTAAAAAACTCAACATGGCGGCTAATGGATTCAAAATGGTGTCTAGAAGAGTCAAAATTTCGGCTAATGGACTCAAAATGGCGGCTAAGGCTCAAAATGGCGGCTAGAAGACTCAAAATGGCGGCTAAGGCTCAAAATGGCAGCTAGAAGATTTAAAATGACGGCTGAAAGACTCAAAATGGCGGCTAAAATAACAGCAAAATGGTGGCTAGAAGACACAAAGTGGGCGCTAGTCGACTTAAAATGGCGTCAAGAATAAAAATGGCGGCTTAAAGACTCAAAATGGTGACTAGAACATTCAAAATGGCTGCTAGAAGACTCAAAATGGCGACTAGAAGACTCAAAATATCGACTAAAAGACTCAAAATGGCGGATAGAAGACTCAACATGGCGGCTAATGGATTCAAAATGGTGTCTAGAAGAGTCAAAATTTCGGCTAAGACTCAAAATGGAGGGAAGAAGAGTAAAATGGGGGCTAAAAGACTCAAAATGGCGGCTGTAAAATGGTTCCAGCAGCTGGTGTTGATTTTATATAATATATGGCGGCTATAGACTCAAAATGTCGACTTAAAAAGGCGGCTGTACAATGGTTTCTGCAGCTGGTATGGTTTTTATTTAAAAGATACGCACCCAGTATTTCCATAAAAATGATTTTCTTAAACTTTATAACAGATAGAGATATTAAATTTGGTATATATACTCGTTTAGTTAGCGCACAGACATTAATTGTTCAAAATCCTTGCACGCTACTTTCCGTCACAAGTAGAGTCATTGAAGTAGAGTCATTGAATTTGGTATGTATGTATACTGGCTTAGAACGCGCGCAGATTTTTTGTGTTTAAATTAAACTGATTTTTTCCAAAACTAACAAAGTCAAAGTCACCCTTCAATCTTGTGGGCGGTAGATGATGATATTCTTACTTTATTATTATTTACCATAGACTACAGACCAAAAACAACGAATTGGTGGACAAATTATACAAACATGAACTTATTTCAACGACCGAAAGAAATAAGCTTATAACAAACACATCAATTTCACCAAGAATATACGGATTACCTAAAATTCATAAAGAAGGTACGCTATTGAGACCAATCTGCTCATCAATTGCTTCTTAGTCCTACGGACCATGCAAATACATAGTCAAAAAAATATAACGGCAGACTCAACATACAACGTAAAGAACGCCTCAGAATTTAAGACAAGGATTAATGACACATACATTTGCGACGCATTTGACGTAGTCTCAGTTTTTCCTAGTATTCCAATAGAATTGACACTTGACACCATTAGGGAAAAATGGATAAAAATAAAAGCGCACACTAACATTCCAAATTAACATTCATGGAAATAGTACGTTTTTGTATACCATTAAACAGATATTTTAAAAACAAGGACACACAACTAAAAGGAATGCCTATGGGATCACCAGCGTCGCCAATAATAGTAGATATAATTATGTATTTTTCGGATTTCATCTTTTGTCGTCTGCGCAGAGACAACTTGCTCGTTGCGTCGCCGGAAGAGAAGAGAGACGCTGTCTCCCACCTATCGATGACTTATCGCTAACAATCGATACTTAGTACTAACAATCGATACTTATTACTAACAATCGATACTTATCCCTAACAATCGATATATGCATGAGCATTTAACAGACTTTGTAAATAATTGGAATCTTACAAAATAAATAAAAGTAGCGAAGTTATTGACAAAAAACACTGTTTTATGGGAATATTTTAATATTTATATTTTAATATATTACAGATATTAAGTTTCATGACGATAGCTCAGAAAATAATGTAGTTATTAAGAAAAGTCACAGTTTGCCCTTTGAATGGGAACTATATGATATGGTGTTCCGATCCGGCTGTGTCCGAAATATAAAAACCGTGCAGTGTGTGATGATTCCTTTTATGCGTTGCACACTTCTGATAAAATAAATATACCCTTGTCACACCTAAAACCCACTTCTATGAATGTCGGTTGCAAATCACATTACCCAGTAGAAGATTGTAGATGGAGAAGCTGTCAGGAAGGCTTCGGCGGGGGGTGCGGCTTACGGGAACAATAGAAATGCCAGACTCGTACGTTTAGGTAGATAATTAATATAAGTTTATTAACTAATTGTGACTTAACAATAAAATGACGTTTGCAAAGCGATGCCGTTGGATTCGTTCGTGGTGGCCGTTCGTTACCACCGATCGTAGGAGCTTATTCGTTCGCACCCTTTCTCGTCAACGTTTTGTTACCAACTGTTTTATACTTATACTTATACTTTATGGCGGCTAAAATGACAGCAAAATGGTGGGTAGAAGACACAAAGTGGCGGCTAGAAGACTCAAAATGGCGGCTAATGGACTTAAAATGGCGGCTAATGGACTCAAAATGGTGACTAGAATATTCAAAATGGCTGCTAGAAGACTCAAAATGGCGACTAGAAGACTCCAAATGGCGGCTAAAAAACTCAACATGGCGGCTAATGGATTCAAAATGGTGTCTAGAAGAGTCAAAATTTCGGCTAATGGACTCAAAATGGCGGCTAAGGCTCAAAATGGCGGCTAGAAGACTCAAAATGGCGGCTAAGGCTCAAAATGGCAGCTAGAAGATTTAAAATGACGGCTGAAAGACTCAAAATGGCGGCTAAAATAACAGCAAAATGGTGGCTAGAAGACACAAAGTGGGCGCTAGTCGACTTAAAATGGCGTCAAGAATAAAAATGGCGGCTTAAAGACTCAAAATGGTGACTAGAACATTCAAAATGGCTGCTAGAAGACTCAAAATGGCGACTAGAAGACTCAAAATATCGACTAAAAGACTCAAAATGGCGGATAGAAGACTCAACATGGCGGCTAATGGATTCAAAATGGTGTCTAGAAGAGTCAAAATTTCGGCTAAGACTCAAAATGGAGGGAAGAAGAGTAAAATGGGGGCTAAAAGACTCAAAATGGCGGCTGTGAAATGGTTCCAGCAGCTGGTGTTGATTTTATATAATATATGGCGGCTATAGACTCAAAATGTCGACTTAAAAAGGCGGCTGTACAATGGTTTCTGCAGCTGGTATGGTTTTTATTTAAAAGATACGCACCCAGTATTTCCATAAAAATGATTTTCTTAAACTTTATAACAGATAGAGATACTAAATTTGGTATATATACTCGTTTAGTTAGCGCACAGACATTAATTGTTCAAAATCCTTGCACGCCACTTTCCGTCACAAGTAGAGTCATTGAAGTAGAGTCATTGAATTTGGTATGTATGTATACTGGCTTAGAACGCGCGCAGATTTTTTGTGTTTAAATTAAACTGATTTTTTCCAAAACTAACAAAGTCAAAGTCACCCTTCAATCTTGTGGGCGGTAGATGATGATATTCTTACTTTATTATTATTTACCACTAGACTACAGACCAAAAACAACGAATTGGTGGACAAATTATACAAACATGAACTTATTTCAACGACCGAAAGAAATAAGCTTATAACAAACACATCAATTTCACCAAGAATATACGGATTACCTAAAATTCATAAAGAAGGTACGCTATTGAGACCAATCTGCTCATCAATTGCTTCTTAGTCCTACGGACCATGCAAATACATAGTCAAAAAAATATAACGGCAGACTCAACATACAACGTAAAGAACGCCTCAGAATTTAAGACAAGGATTAATTACACATACATTTGCGACGCATTTGACGTAGTCTCAGTTTTTCCTAGTATTCCAATAGAATTGACACTTGACACCATTAGGGAAAAATGGATAAAAATAAAAGCGCACACTAACATTCCAAATTAACATTCATGGAAATAGTACGTTTTTGTATACCATTAAACAGATATTTTAAAAACAAGGACACACAACTAAAAGGAATGCCTATGGAATCACCAGCGTCGCCAATAATAGTAGATATAATTATGTATTTTTCGGATTTCATCTTTTGTCGTCTGCGCAGAGACAACTTGCTCGTTGCGTCGCCGGAAGAGAAGAGAGACGCTGTCTCCCACCTATCGATGACTTATCGCTAACAATCGATACTTAGTACTAACAATCGATACTTATTACTAACAATCGATACTTATCCCTAACAATCGATATATGCATGAGCATTTAACAGACTTTGTAAATAATTGGAATCTTACAAAATAAATAAAAGTAGCGAAGTTATTGACAAAAAACACTGTTTTATGGGAATATTTTAATATTTATATTTTAATATATTACAGATATTAAGTTTCATGACGATAGCTCAGAAAATAATGTAGTTATTAAGAAAAGTCACAGTTTGCCCTTTGAATGGGAACTGTGTCCGAAATATAAAAACCGTGCAGTGTGTGATGATTCCTTTTATGCGTTGCACACTTCTGATAAAAATAAATATACCCTTGTCACACCTAAAACCCACTTCTATGAATGTCGGTTGCAAATCACATTACCCAGTAGAAGATTGTAGATGGAGAAGCTGTCAGGAAGGCTTCGGCGGGGGGTGCGGCTTACGGGAACAATAGAAATGCCAGACTCGTACGTTTAGGTAGATAATTAATATAAGTTTATTAACTAATTGTGACTTAACAATAAAATGACGTTTGCAAAGCGATGCCGTTGGATTCGTTCGCGGTGGCCGTTAGTTACCACCGATCGTAGGAGCTTATTCGTTCGCACCCTTTCTCGTCAACGTTTTGTTACCAACTGTTTTATACTTATACTTATACTTTATGGCGGCTAAAATGACAGCAAAATGGTGGGTAAAGGACACAAAGTGGCGGCTAGAAGACTCAAAATGGCGGCTAATGGACTTAAAATGGCGGCTAATGGACTCAAAATGGTGACTAGAATATTCAAAATGGCTGCTAGAAGACTCAAAATGGCGACTAGAAGACTCCAAATGGCGGCTAAAAAACTCAACATGGCGGCTAATGGATTCAAAATGGTGTCTAGAAGAGTCAAAATTTCGGCTAATGGACTCAAAATGGCGGCTAAGGCTCAAAATGGCGGCTAGAAGACTCAAAATGGCGGCTAAGGCTCAAAATGGCAGCTAGAAGATTTAAAATGACGGCTGAAAGACTCAAAATGGCGGCTAAAATAACAGCAAAATGGTGGCTAGAAGACACAAAGTGGGCGCTAGTCGACTTAAAATGGCGTCAAGAATAAAAATGGCGGCTTAAAGACTCAAAATGGTGACTAGAACATTCAAAATGGCTGCTAGAAGACTCAAAATGGCGACTAGAAGACTCAAAATATCGACTAAAAGACTCAAAATGGCGGATAGAAGACTCAACATGGCGGCTAATGGATTCAAATGGTGTCTAGAAGAGTCAAAATTTCGGCTAAGACTCAAAATGGAGGGAAGAAGAGTAAAATGGGGGCTAAAAGACTCAAAATGGCGGCTGTAAAATGGTTCCAGCAGCTGGTGTTGATTTTATATAATATATGGCGGCTATAGACTCAAAATGTCGACTTAAAAAGGCGGCTGTACAATGGTTTCTGCAGCTGGTATGGTTTTTATTTAAAAGATACGCACCCAGTATTTCCATAAAAATGATTTTCTTAAACTTTATAACAGATAGAGATATTAAATTTGGTATATATACTCGTTTAGTTAGCGCACAGACATTAATTGTTCAAAATCCTTGCACGCTACTTTCCGTCACAAGTAGAGTCATTGAAGTAGAGTCATTGAATTTGGTATGTATGTATACTGGCTTAGAACGCGCGCAGATTTTTTGTGTTTAAATTAAACTGATTTTTTCCAAAACTAACAAAGTCAAAGTCACCCTTCAATCTTGTGGGCGGTAGATGATGATATTCTTACTTTATTATTATTTACCAATAGACTACAGACCAAAAACAACGAATTGGTGGACAAATTATACAAACATGAACTTATTTCAACGACCGAAAGAAATAAGCTTATAACAAACACATCAATTTCACCAAGAATATACGGATTACCTAAAATTCATAAAGAAGGTACGCTATTGAGACCAATCTGCTCATCAATTGCTTCTTAGTCCTACGGACCATGCAAATACATAGTCAAAAAAATATAACGGCAGACTCAACATACAACGTAAAGAACGCCTCAGAATTTAAGACAAGGATTAATGACACATACATTTGCGACGCATTTGACGTAGTCTCAGTTTTTCCTAGTATTCCAATAGAATTGACACTTGACACCATTAGGGAAAAATGGATAAAAATAAAAGCGCACACTAACATTCCAAATTAACATTCATGGAAATAGTACGTTTTTGTATACCATTAAACAGATATTTTAAAAACAAGGACACACAACTAAAAGGAATGCCTATGGGATCACCAGCGTCGCCAATAATAGTAGATATAATTATGTATTTTTCGGATTTCATCTTTTGTCGTCTGCGCAGAGACAACTTGCTCGTTGCGTCGCCGGAAGAGAAGAGAGACGCTGTCTCCCACCTATCGATGACTTATCGCTAACAATCGATACTTAGTACTAACAATCGATACTTATTACTAACAATCGATACTTATCCCTAACAATCGATATATGCATGAGCATTTAACAGACTTTGTAAATAATTGGAATCTTACAAAATAAATAAAAGTAGCGAAGTTATTGACAAAAAACACTGTTTTATGGGAATATTTTAATATTTATATTTTAATATATTACAGATATTAAGTTTCATGACGATAGCTCAGAAAATAATGTAGTTATTAAGAAAAGTCACAGTTTGCCCTTTGAATGGGAACTATATGATATGGTGTTCCGATCCGGCTGTGTCCGAAATATAAAAACCGTGCAGTGTGTGATGATTCCTTTTATGCGTTGCACACTTCTGATAAAAATAAATATACCCTTGTCACACCTAAAACCCACTTCTATGAATGTCGGTTGCAAATCACATTACCCAGTAGAAGATTGTAGATGGAGAAGCTGTCAGGAAGGCTTCGGCGGGGGGTGCGGCTTACGGGAACAATAGAAATGCCAGACTCGTACGTTTAGGTAGATAATTAATATAAGTTTATTAACTAATTGTGACTTAACAATAAAATGACGTTTGCAAAGCGATGCCGTTGGATTCGTTCGTGGTGGCCGTTCGTTACCACCGATCGTAGGAGCTTATTCGTTCGCACCCTTTCTCGTCAACGTTTTGTTACCAACTGTTTTATACTTATACTTATACTTTATGGCGGCTAAAATGACAGCAAAATGGTGGGTAGAAGACACAAAGTGGCGGCTAGAAGACTCAAAATGGCGGCTAATGGACTTAAAAATGGCGGCTAATGGACTCAAAATGGTGACTAGAATATTCAAAATGGCTGCTAGAAGACTCAAAATGGCGACTAGAAGACTCCAAATGGCGGCTAAAAAACTCAACATGGCGGCTAATGGATTCAAAATGGTGTCTAGAAGAGTCAAAATTTCGGCTAATGGACTCAAAATGGCGGCTAAGGCTCAAAATGGCGGCTAGAAGACTCAAAATGGCGGCTAAGGCTCAAAATGGCAGCTAGAAGACTCAAAATGGCGGCTAAAATGACAGCAAAATGGTGGCTAGAAGACACAAAGTGGGCGCTAGTCGACTTAAAATGGCGTCAAGAATAAAAATGGCGGATTAAAGACTCAAATGGTGACTAGAACATCAAAATGGCTGCCTAGAAGACTCAAAATGGCGACTAGAAGACTCAAAATATCGACTAAAAGACTCAAAATGGCGGCTAGAAGACTCAACATGGCGGCTAATGGATTCAAAATGGTGTCTAGAAGAGTCAAAATTTCGGCTAAGACTCAAAATGGAGGGAAGAAGAGTAAATGGGGGCTAAAAGACTCAAAAGGGCGGTGTAAAATGGTTCCAGCAGCTGGTGTTGATTTTATATAATATATGGCGGCTATAGACTCAAAATGTCGACTTAAAAAGGCGGCTGTACAATGGTTTCTGCAGCTGGTATGGTTTTTATTTAAAAGATACGCACCCAGTATTTCCATAAAAATGATTTTCTTAAACTTTATAACAGATAGAGATATTAAATTTGGTATATTACTCGTTTAGTTAGCGCACAGACATTAATTGTTCAAAATCCTTGCACGCCACTTTCCGCCACAAGTAGAGTCATTGAGTAGAGTCATTGAATTTGGTATGTATGTATACTGGCTTAGAACGCGCGCACGTTTTTTGTGTTTAAATTAAACTGATTTTTTCGAAAACTAACAAAGTCAAAGTCACCTTCAATCTTGTGGGCGGTAGATGATGATATTCTTACTTTATTATTATTTACCACTAGACTACAGACCAAAAACAACGAATTGGTGGACAAATTATACAAACATGAACTTATTTCAACGACCGAAAGAAATAAGCTTATAACAAACATCAATTTCACCAAGAATATACGGATTACCTAAAATTCATAAAGAAGGTACGCTATGAGACCAATCTGCTCATCAATTGCTTCTTCATCCTACGACCATGCAAATACATAGTCAACCTATTAAAAAATATAACGGCAGACTTACATACAACGTAAAGAACGCCTCAGAATTTAAGACAAGGATTAATGACACATACATTTGCGACGCATTTGACGTAGTCTCAGTTTTCCTAGTATTCAATAGAATTGACACTTGACACCATTAGGGAAAAATGGATAAAAATAAAAGCGCACACTAACATTCCAAATTAACATTCATGGAAATAGTACGTTTTTGTATACCATTAAACAGATATTTTAAAAACAAGGACACACACTAAAGGAATGCCTAGGGATCACCAGCGT
>NW_025814119.1:0-104361 GCF_018902025.1 Drosophila willistoni
TTCTTTCGGATGGCCTTCCTCTAAGAGGAAATTGAGTTGGGTTGATCTGCGGCTTAGAAGAGGTATCGCCACTCCGGGCTGTATGGTTAGTGTGTCAAGCTCCCTGTCAATTTTTGCCTTCAGATGCCTTAACGTATCATAGCCGATAATGCCATCAAAGCTGTTCAGGTTCGGTAGTGTGTAGAATGTGAGTTGAGTGTTATTGCCCAAAGGGGCGAAAAAGGGACCGGTTGTAGATTTTGATACTTTAATAGGGCCTCCGGCTGACTGCACTAGGAATGGGGTCTGCAGAGCCGAAGCCCCGTCAGATAGTTCCTGACTAATAAAGTTTCTGTTTGCGCCAGTATCAATGAGAAACTGTCGCACTACCCCATTCCTATCTTCATACTCTATGTATGGTACGCTTGAGAGGCCATGCCCATAAAATTTATTTGATCTTGGATCACAAGGTCGTCGGGTGCGGTGGGGCCACTTGGGCTGCACCCTCGATCGCTCGTTAACCGCGATCGTTGGCATTTCTTCGTACAACTGTTCGTTATTCGGAGTAGCCTCACTGGCCCTTGCGTGCAGTCTACTCCATTGGGATCGGACACGTTTGGTGCTTCCACATGGAATAGATACTGTGTTTTTTTAAAGGGGTTAGTTGACTCGCTGGGGCTTCTCTTGACGCCCCTTCAACTCCCTGGTTTGGGAATCTAGTCCTGGACTGGCTTGAGGTTGCGGTTCCATTTTGATGGCCGGCCTGGTAATCTGCTGGCTTCGGTAGCCACTTGATACCGGTGGGGATTGGTGTGGGGCCGCGGTCCTATGATTTACATAGGTCACGGGGTTGTTGAATCTTGGGGAAAAATTATTTGGTGGATATTGCTGCCGATAAACAGCCCGTTGCTGATACGGTGGCCTAACGGGAGCGGTCGAGAAAGCTAAGTTCTTCGTATAGATGACGTTATCTAACTCCTGGGCAATTGAAAATGCCTCTGGCAATGTTCTAGGGCGATTTACAGTGATCAACCCCGCCATTTCTTGGGGTAGCCCTCTTATGAAGACCCGCAAGGCTCTTTCGCGCTACGAGCCTATGAGAGCTTCAAGCACTCCCTTGGCGTGCCCTGCATTCCTGAGTTTTGCTACGATCAAAGAGAGATGCCTGTTGTTATATATATCCCTACAGGTTCCATCACCGCGGACTAGCATACTCATCTGATATTCTAGAGTCCCTATGTTCCTTTTGTCCTCATAGTTTGAGGCAAGGACCTTCCTGACCTCTGGCCAATCGTCATCTGCTACATCGCTAGAGATCAGCATCTCGTCCGCCCTGCCTTCTATCTTCGACCTCAGATGGAGGACGACGGCTCTATATATCAGCTTATCTCTTGCTACCTCATAGTCCCGAACTATGGCTTCAGCTTGCCTGATCCAGGTTGGATACCGGGCAGCTTCTCCCGTAAAGGGCCTTATTTCCTTGACGCAATCTGGTAAAGTGGCTATCTGCCTTAGGTCGAATTCAGTAAGGGCTTTGGATAGCGGCTTGTCCGCTACGACTACGGGGTCTGAGTTCTTCCCTTCTAAAATCAACACCTCTTCTTTTTGCTTTTTTAGCTCCTCCGTAAGGGAGGCCACCTGAGCGAGTAGGGTGGAAATGGCCTCTTTCATCTCGTCCATTTTTTTGGGGGAAAAAAATTTGCAATTCAATACGATAGAATAAGATGGAATAGTGTGATATCTTTTAAATTAGCTTCTTTAATTGGTTGTTACTATTTCCTAAAATATTTACAAGTAAAACAATTACAAGCAAAAAAAAAATGCCACAAAATTTTCCTCTCTTTACTTTTTTTTATTTTATTATATTTTTTTGTTTTTTTTTTTTTTTAAACAAAAGGGAATAGGTTTTTCAGGTAGAATAATTGTACTGAATGAGTTTAGGTTTTTATTAAATTTGCGCACTCTTCACTCACCTGGGCGATTTTTGTTAGTATGGTTTTGATTGAAATGATGGTGTGGCTTGTGTTGTAATCCCTCCTTACAGGTCAGCGTTTTTCTGTTAACGAGATGTAAAATAATTAGTACATTGTAGGAGTTTTGTTGTGGTGTTTTTTCTTTTTTTTTTTTTTTTTGCCTTTTCAGTAAGTCTAATGTACTCAGCATTAAAAAAAGTTTTTTGAATTTGCTTTAGTTTGCATTTTTTTCCTCGGCATTGCGAGTTTTGTTCATTATTTATTGGTACTTCATTTTCGAGTTCATTTTTTCTTTTGTGTCTTTTCGTTCTCATTCTCTTTTTTTATTGCTGAGCAAGCATTATTTCATTTAGTTTTTGTTGCGCGCGTGAGCTGCCTGTTGCTATGTCCCCCTTTGTCAGTAAGGGAGCTCCATTTTTCCCTTTTAGCCCATTTACGGCCTACTTAGGTAGGAGTGGCTCCACGTCCCCGTTTGAAGGGGACACTTTCGGTGGAAGACACAGCAGCGGCCAATGCTCACACATTGCGACAAAGCATTTTCTTTAAAACAATTTTTATTCACATATTTTATTTGTTTGTTTGCTTAAATTCTTAACATTCTGCCACTCGCAACCAATAGTTGCCGCAGTAGTTTGAGTCTTATTTCACAATTATTTGGTTTTTTATACCCTTGCAAAAAGGGTATATTAATTTTGGTCAGAAGTGTGCAACGCATAGAAGGAAGCATCTCCGACCATAAAAAGTATATATATTCTTGATCAGCATGACGAGACGAGTTCATATAGCCATGTCCGTCCGTCCGTCCGTCTGTCCGTCCGTCTGTCTGTCCGTCCGTCTGGATCAACGCAAACTCCTCCTAGACCGTTAGAGCTACAGAGTTGAAATTTTGCATGTAGGCTTGTATATACTGCAGGCGTTGTATATCTCGGATTCAGCCGGATCGGATCACTATATCATATAGCTCCCATACAAATGACAAAGTCACGAACAGTGACTTTGCTTAATAACTTCGTTATTTTCTGAGCTATTCTCGTGAAATTTAATATTGGTGAGTTAATTACACATATAAACGACTATGCCAAATTTGATCAAGATCGGGTGACTATATCATATAGCTCTCATAGGAACGATCGGTCGAAAACAGTGACTTTTGTCATAACTTCGTTACTTTAACGCGATTGCTCTCAAATATTTGTTAGTTTAAAATATCTGTTAATGACTGTGACGAATTTGATAAAGATCGGGTAACTATATCATATAGCTCCCATAGGAACGATCGGTGGAAAACAGTGACTTTGATCAATATCGTCGTTATTTGCTATGCTAAGATTGTAGGCCGTTCTTTCGGAAACAGCTTTTTTAGATAAAACGTTTTTCCACTTTGATGGCTATAGGTAAGGAAAAAGTAACCAAAAAAGTTGCAAGGGTATACAAACTTTGACGCGGTCGAAGTTAGCCCCGGCCCTCTGGTTTTATTTTCTCTTTTGTATCTTTTTTATTTTCCTGTTAAAAAGGGGAAAAGGAACCGCCTCATCCACCGTTCACTCGCACAAACCGGGTGCCCCTCGGGCAAGCCGCACTGACAAACACTGGTAACTGAGTAGAGTTACTTAATGAATGGTTATCGCTCAACGGGGTTTTGAACCCCGGGCACCCGCTTATCAGGCGGTAGCCATCCACTTAATATTTTTGAGGCCATTCAGTATTCACTCACTTTAATTTAAAAAAATTACACTGCAGTTTCGTTCTGTCAGGCGGCTGCTTTGTTTTATTCTTTCATAATTTTTTCACTTTTGTTTTATATTATTCTTTGGTGTTTCCACCGGCACTCGGTTACGCACTCGCGATTGGTTTTTTACTGAGGCGGTCCCTGCTCGGGCGCCAGTTAACTTTCACATTGCTAAATGAAAGTTGTCTTACGTTTTCGTAAGGATTTATCACAAATGATATTTACCCAAATAAGAATCCAGGACAGTTAGAAACATTACAATTCCATTTATTCAGTACTTAATATAAAGAGTTTCAATTGTGTGTTGTTGGTATTTTATGTTAAAGCGAATTGATTAATAGTTCTTGTTCTTTTGATGGTTGCAACCAGAATAATTCTTAACGCTCCTGCCCAGAAGCGCCAAAGCTCCCTCGCTGGCCCTAAGTTGCTGACGCAGCGCAAATGACCGTCCAACGGCCGCACGCGCATCCGGTGTCACCGCTTTGGCTCTTGCGCAAGCGGTTGGTATTTCTCCTTCCCCATCCTTTCTGCTGAGCCAGCAATCCAAGCTGAGCCAGCAGTTTGTGTGAGGGGCAGGGTGGCCTGATGTTTGTGGGCAGAGTTCATGGTGTTAACTTATATGTATATATCTACATATGTGTGTTAACTCACGATTCCATCGATGCTGCAGGGATTTGCTGTATAATTTAGTTATTAGAAAAAAATAAAATGCAACAAAGCCAATCTCAACGCATTACATACCCATTAAGTTTCCTACTAAGGAAATCGTATTTTACTTAACCAAATAGGGACTTAATTTTAATAATATTTAAAGTTTCACTACGTTACTTAAACTAATAATTCATTTAAATTTTCTTTTAGATCAGCAACGTAATAAAAGAGAAAAAAAGTATAAAAAGGTGTTGCCGTGGTGCAACAAAAAAAGTAATATCCAAACCAAAGGGCTGATACGCCATATATTGCTTACAGATGAAACAAGAAAAGGTAGCAGAACTACTACTAAGTGTGCATATGCACCAAAAAGAAATCGAAAAGTAGTAGATCTCGCTCAAATTGGGGGTATAATGATGGTATTAGCCGGGTAATTGCGTCATTTCATCACCAGACTATTTTAGCGTGCCCATGGCCTTGATTATTGATGAAATGGAAGGGCTGATAAAGTAAATCCGAGGCTCGCTGGTGTCTTAGTTATTGAAAGATGTCTCTTTTTGTTCCAACGAAGAAAATATCGATTGGGCTGGGGTACAATCAACCAAATTGTACCAAATTGTCCCAAAGAAAATGAAAAATCCAAGGCTGCTTGAACGCCAAAAGTTGCTTGGTCGACGCCACGCGACCGAAATATAAATTTTAACTGAAATATAACGGGGTTTAAATTCTAATATTTTCGCTAGATTTAATTTTATATCACCTTATTCTTCGAATATTCACTAATATTTTTATTCACTTTAGCCAAATATGTACACTCGGCAGAAAAACTATGCGTACAAGCTCTATGTGAAACTTTGTTGCTAAAAAAATTATATTTCTAACTAATATATTGACGAAATTATATTTTTTAATGATAAACGCATTATTTATGAATAAGTTGGGCAAATTTTTTTTTCAATATCTATTATAGTTTATTTTTTATAATTAAAAAACTAAAAAACAACGAATTTCAATGCAGAAAAAATATGCGTACATACAATATATACAATTTTCTAAATATTCGCAAATACGATTGGATGTAAACTTCTTAAGCGGATGCACAAAATGAAATTTGGTGTTGTGATCGACGATGATCAATAATCCAATGTGCCCTTGCTTTGATCTAGGATATGGACCTAATAAGTCCATGTAATAAGTCCATCAACATCAACGCTCTCGTGGAAGACGGACGTGTTTTTTTCAAGCTCCCGCGTTTTAACTGATTTTATAATTTTTTTTATTTTTTTTTATTTTGTTTTATCGGCATCGCGATCGAAAATTATAATTATAATATTAAATCTAACTTGCACCATATCACTCGTTTGCGTTTTTGTGTGTTTGTGTTAATAATTTTTAACAACCTTAATTCTGTTAAAACCTTTGTTGGTTTTTTTCTTTTCTTTCTCTCCCTTCCCACCTTTTTTTTTCTTTCTTGTAAATCACAAGCAACGCTCATTAGTTGTTGTCTTGCAATTTCTGTGAGTTCTTGTTGCAGTGTTTTTGTTTTTGTGATTTCTAGCTCCCGCGCTCGCGCTCTTTAACTTTTTTTTCTCTCGTTTTCGTTTCACTCGTCGCCGTTATTTGCGCTCATACTGCAGTCTGTTGTGTGTCTGTAATCTAGAGTCTATAGTGCTCTCTTTATCTTTTAACCCTTGTGCACCCTCAATATCTCGCTTTCTTATTATTTCTGGACCTCAGAGTGAGTTATATATTTTAATACCAATACATATCTCATTTTTATTTGTTTGGTTACTAATTCATCTAATTAACTCATAATGCCTGTCTGTTCGGTTAAAAATTGTTTGCAGCCCGCCCCACCCCTGAATAGTTTTATTTACTGTTGGTTGTGTAAAACTACAGTACATGTTTAGTGCGCCGGCTTTACATGCAGGGTAAAGGATCTTTTAGATCAAAAAAAGGGTCTCAAATGGGGATGTGAGTCATGCCGTATCGTGGAAGATGAAATGGATCTTTTCATGCAGCAAACAAAGGATAACCTGATGAGTCTGTCCGCCAGTTTTCTTAAACTCTCGCAAGAGTTTAAAGCTGTCGAGTCTCCGTTTAGTAGTTTAACGCTACTGGCTGAGT
Source organism: Drosophila willistoni (assembly GCF_018902025.1). Taxonomy (NCBI): domain Eukaryota; kingdom Metazoa; phylum Arthropoda; class Insecta; order Diptera; family Drosophilidae; genus Drosophila; species Drosophila willistoni. The sequence goes on from NW_025814119.1 coordinate 6,460, forward strand.
CTCGAAAGCGTAAGAAGGCAGGAGAACAGACTTCTGATTTGTCCTTGTGTTTGCCGGTCTCCACATCTATATCGGTTCCGACCCCTTCTCAACCAATGCAAACTCCAATTCCGCAGACGATGTCTGTAGTGTCCGTTTTGTCTGGGCAAGAATCTACACCAATGGATTTTGCCGATAGAGATTCTAGTGATAGTAGTGCCGGAGTGCCACTTGTTGCAACTGATGCTAGAATTAATGCGGTAGCTGATGCAATACCTGCAATGCCGAAACCATTGGTGGGAGTGCCACCTAAAAAACACATTTTTGTTTCGAGACTTCTCCCTGATGCTACATCGAATGATGTCATGGCCACATTCGGGCTAAACTGAATGTCTCCAATATATCAATAGAAAAGTTCAAATTTTCATATTCTAGAGAAATTTCATCTTTTAAAATCAGTGTTCCAATTGAGTTCTTTGACTGTATCTGCAGTTCTAGCTTCTGGCCGAAAAGCTTAATTGTGAAGGAGTTTACATCCAGAAAAAAGAAGACACGGGGCCAAGCAAGGATTCCTTCACCATCTATTCCTCTTTCTTCTTCATCTATTTCCACTCCTTCCTTATCTATTCCTTCTTCTACTCTATCAAAAAACTAACAACTTCAGAGGCCTTAATACTAGACTTACTAAACTCTTTGTAGATAGTCTGTCTTTTGATTTTGACCTAATTGTCTTTACTGAGACTTGGTTAAAACCTGACGTTTTTGACGCCACAGTTCTACCCTCTAATTTCAATATTTTTAGACGTGATCGTACTGATCGTAGGGGTGGTGGAGTTCTTATTGCTGTAGATTCCGCCCTATCATCGGGTCTGATAACAATACCTGTCTCAAGTACTATCGAATTTATATGTGTTAAGGTATCTTTTACTCGTTTTTCCATTTTTGTTACCTGTTCTTACATTCCGCCCCAATCGGAATGGCCAACCTATTTACTACACTTAGATTCTATTAAATTTATACTTGAACTACTTTCCGACAGACACTTATTAATTGTCCTTGGGGACTTTAACCTGCCCATTTAGACCTGGTCAACACTTAATGGTAGCAAAACGTTGCTGCCCTCTGGGTGTCACGATTTATTGATGGTCTGCTCGAGCTTTGTTGGCCCAGCTGAATTCGATTTCTAATACGTCTGGCAGATCTGGATCTGATTTTTACTTCTGATCCTAGTTTTTGTGAAGTATCTAGAACTAGTCCAATGGTGTTACCAGAGGATAGTTATCATCCAACTTTAGAGTTATCTATTGAGTTTCCCAGCCGCGAGCCCATCTCCGAGTGTGATCCTACGGTAAGCACCCGATGTTTTCGGAAGACTGACTTTGTCGCACTAAACAATGCCTTTCTTAATACCGATTGGACTAATTTATACACTTGTACGGATATGAATTCCGCCATTTCTTTATTTTATACCACTGTTGACTCGATCTTTAATGACTGTGTACCCCTAGTGTCTCCTGTGGTGACGCAAAAATTACCATGGTTTACGCGGGGGCTGTCAAAACTGAAGAATCGTAAGTCTAGGTATTACAAAAAATATAAAGTCACGGGTCTATCATCGGATCTGTCTCGTTACTTGGTTGCTAAATCGAATTTTATTGTTTCTAATTCTAAATGCTATAATAATTACTTACAACGTTGCAAGTTGCAATTCTCGGAAAATCCTAAAGAGCTCTATAGTTTCGTTAACTCAAAGCGAAATTCTATCTCCCTTCCATCGTTTGCAGTTTTTAATAATGATTCGGCCTCTTCTGATCAATCTATTTCTAATTTATTTGCTAACTTCTTCTCGACTACGTACATATCTACTAAGTACAACTCTAGTCAGATATATATATATCCTATAACGAAATCCAACTGTATTCTTAATCCTATTATAACGCAAAGTTCGGTAGCTAAGGAACTAATGACGATTAAGCCGGTATACTCACCGGGCCCAGACGGTATTCCCGCTTGTGTCCTGAGGTTCTGTGCGGAGTCATTGTGCTCGCCTTTACTTAAGCTTTTTGAGTTGTCCGTTACACTGTCCGAGTTTCCAACTATATGGAAGGATTCGTTTATTTTACCTCTTCACAAATGTGGCAATAAATCCGACGTCACTAATTACAGAGGACTTTCTAAATTGTCAGCGATACCTAAACTGTTTGAGAAAATTATGACGTAAATACAGCATTTATGTAAATCTATTTTTTCGCCATACCAGCATGGGTTTGTCAAGAATAGGTCTACCACAACTAACCTTTTACAGTTCACATCTTTTGTAATCCAAGGTTTTAAGAAACAAAAGCAAACTGATGTTATATATACGGATTTCAGTAAGGCTTTCGATTCGGTAAACCATGCCTTACTATTACATAAGCTGAATTTAGTTGGCTTTCCGGATGCTCTGCTTGCTTGGATTTCACAATATCTAAGCAATAGGAGGCAGAGGGTTCTTTTTAGGTCCTCTCTTTCTAAGATCATTTGTGTTGAATCGGGAGTCCCACAGGGCAGTCACCTTGGCCCATTATTATTTACCATTTTTATTAATGATCTCCCACCGTTCTTTTAAATTCCAGAGTTCTTATGTATGCCGATGATGTAAAAATCGCTAATCGCATCGTAGACTCTCTCTCATGTCATACCTTGCAAGCTGACCTGAATGCTTTTCAGGGGTGGTGTAGGACTAACTTGTTATCTCTAAACTGTTCTAAGTGCAAAGTTATGTCTTTTATAGAGGTTCTCCCCAATTAACGAGTTACTTTTTAAATAATTTCCCGTTAGAAAAAATTAATAATACTTCCTTGGTTGTAAAAGATTTGGGGATCTTAATCGACCACAAACTTAGTTTTAATCAGCATATATCGACTACTGTTAGTAGGGCTAAGAGTGTTCTTGGCTTTATAAAGCGCTGGTCGAAGGAGTTCAAGGATCCATATATTAACAAAATACTTTTTACTTCTTTAGTCCGCCCCATATTAGAATATGGATCTTGTGTTTGGTCTTCTCAATATGAGTTTTATCAAAACAAATTAGAATCTGTACAAAAAGAGTTTTTACTCTTTGCCTTTCGTGATTTGCGCTGGGATCCAACTGTACAACTTCCATCTTATTCTAGTCGACTTCAGTTAATTAACCTTCCTTCTTTAACTAATCGTAGAACAATGCTTGGTGTAACTTTTCTTTACAAACTTTTGAATGGTGAGATTGACTCTTCCGAGCTGTTGAGCCAAATTAACATTTCTGTTCCATCTAGAAGGACCCGCAATTTCACACCGCTTATACTTCCCACTTGCACAACTAACTATTCTCTGCATGAACCTTTTCGTATACTATGTAGTGACTACAACAGACTTTGGCACGATATCGGTTCCGAAACATCGCTTCCGGGTATAAAAACTGCGATCTTGTCATTCCTCGCTCGTAATTAGTTGTAATCATCTTTATTTAAACCTATCCTGTTTTCTTTTTATATGTAACCTATTATCTCATTAGATTTAATATTTTCTATTTCTTTAGTTTAATTTATGTTTATATATGTAATACGCCTATGCCCTTAGGTCGGAGTGGGTAGAGGTTGTAACATTAACTTTACTTAGGGTCATTCGTAACAGGCCCGGGCCTGGTGTCATATGGGCCACTTGTTCGTACTGAGCGTTGAACGACTACGTCTATATATAACGCTTTTGAAACGGTCTATCGGATGTCATGGGCTTTCCCATGGGAGGTCGAAGAATCTTGTTGCCGCTTTTTGTAGACCGACAAGTCGAACAACTGTCAATATATTTCTTGATTTGGGATGTCATGTTGGACCAAAAGAAGTATCTCCTAATCTTATCAATAGTTTTGCCAATGCCACAATATGCTGGGTTCGGGGGATTATGTGCTGTCTTTATTATGTCTTCGGTAAGACTGGATGGGATCCATAATTTCCAAGAATCGTTTTCCTGCGCTTCATTTCCGCTTGCGTGTTCTGTTCGCTTATAAACATATTTGCTGTCTACGCGCAAATCAGGCAATCTGGACTGGTTGTCTGTAATGCGTTTTGCCAGTTCACGATATTCATCTGATTCAAAATATTTAGACGACAAATCTATCATAGGTTTTATTTCTGAAAGTTCTGAAACTTCATCCCGTCGCGATAATGAGTCGGCTACAATGTTTTGAGAACCAGGACGATGAACGATTTCAAATGAGAAAGCTTGTAATTTAATTGCCCATCTCGCTAATCTACCGGAAAGGTCCTTCTGTTTCATAAGCCATTTTAGAGAAGCGTGATCGGTACCTACTACAAAAGTTTGTCCCTCAATGTATGCTCTAAATTTCTTAATTCCTTTAATTACTGCCAAACATTCGAGTTCTGATATCGTATAGTTTCTTTGCGCTTTGTTCAGTTTTTCTGACATGTAAGCTATCGGTAGTTCAATGCCTTCGGAATTAGTTTGAGCTAACATACATCCTATACCTACTAAACTTTCATCACATAATAAAATAAACGGTTTCTTAAAATCGGGAGTGGTCAAAATAGGTGCTGAAGTTAATCTTCGTTTCAGTTCTGAGAAAGCGTAGTCTGCCTCTTCGTTCCAACTAAGAGATCGGTTCTTTTTTAAGAGTTCTGTTAATGGAAAGCTAATGGTGGCATAATTTTCAATAAAACGTCGATACCAGCCAGTCAGTCCCAAAAATCTCCTTAATTGTTTCACTGTTGTTAGAATCGGAAAGTCGTTTATTGCACAAATTTTCCCAGGATCGGTTTTCACTTGTCCGTATCCAATAATAAAGCCGAGGTATTTAATCTCCTGCATGCAGAACTTAGATTTAGCTACATTAATCGTAAGATTCGCATTACGCAGTTTCAATGCTACCTCTTGTATTAAAGCAATATGCGATTCAAAATCTTCGGAAAGAATTAGCAGGTCATCGAGGTAAACGAATACCCTTGTGCGCAAATAAGACGGTATGACACGATCCATAAGTCTACATAAAGTCTGCGGGGCGTTGCACAAACCAAAAGGCATCGCTTTATATTGGTAAAGTGGCCGGTTAGGTATTGTGAAAGCGGTGTATTGACGTGAGCTTTCCTCTAACGGAATTTGCCAGAAGGCGTGCTTCATGTCCAGTCCAGTAATAAATCGAGCAGGTGGCAGCCTGCTAAGTATTCCATCAATATGGGGAAGAGGATACGCGTCCTTACGAGTGCACTGACTCACTGCTCTAGAATCTAAACATAATCGAACTTTATCGCCACGTCTCACCAATACGCAATTGGAGCTCCATGGGCTGTTACATTCTTCAATGATATCTAAATCTAACATTCTATCTATTTCCGTGAACATTAGCTTCTCAATGGCCGGTGAAATTGGCCAATGCCTTTGTTTAATGGGCCTAGTACTATCAACTTCAATCTTATGATCAATGAGATGTGTGCGACCTAATCCTTCTGTATCGTAGCAGGGTAATTTAGCAATTGCAAAATTAAGTTTTTGCTGCTGAGACTGGGACAAACGGTGCATTTTCACGGAATCTCCATGATCATTTCCTTTTTCTTCAATAATATCCGATACTATTAATGGGTCTGCCTTCAATTTATCTATTAAACCAAATTTACGCCAAAAATCTATTCCAAGATATATGTCTTGCTTTAAATCAGGAATAATAAAGAAATCAAGGGGTTTGGTAAGTTGTCGATACGTAATGTCACTTGTCAATTTACCTTTAACAAAACATTCAGAATTGTTGGCCGTAATTATTTTGCCTGAACAATTGCGTGTTTTAGGATGCTTTAAAAACTTTTTAGCTACCTTACTTCCTAAGCAACTAATATTAGCGCTACAGTCTAAACGAGCAGTGAAGGTCTGGCCTTCTATCTTTATTTCTGTGTACAATCGATTATCTGATCGGGAAAATATACTGGAAATTAAAATCTTGCGGTTATTTCTAACCTTCTTCTAAAAGAAGCGTAGTCGATGCGTAGAGCGCTTAGACTTAATCATTGGTCGTATGCTGTCTACTTCACCAAAGATGCGATGACGAACGGTCTCATACTGAGCCAAACGTAGGTGAAGAGGACGAAATGGGCTTTTATCGACTGTTGTCGAAGTTGGTCCTTTGTGAATCTGTTTCTTTCCTACAAACAAGAGGTTCACATTCCTCTGTTTGGGAATATTTATCCTTCATTATTGGTCTAGATGCGACAACGAAGTGCTTATCGCCGCATCCGTCGGTCGGTTTTCCTGCGGGTTGCAATCACGACAACGCGGTTTAAAAACATTTACTGCTCCGCAACCATAGCAAAATACAGTACGCGGTTCTAGACAGATATCAAAATGGTGTCCAGGCTTCCGGCAGTTCCAACATATAAGTTTATGTTGAAAAGCTTCCACCTCCTCCTGCATATAATTCTCGAAATTAGAGTCTAATTCAGCTATCTTTGAACGATATCCAAAAGTATTCTTGGTCGGTATGCTCTTCATTTGTTTAGCAAATTGCTCGTGGGTGCGTACTTCCTGTCTCAGATGAGATAACGTAAAAATTCCTAGATGCATAAGTTCATAACGAATTGACGACTTTGAATGTCTAATTAATAACTTGACTAAAGAATCCTCTGAAAGTTGTGTGTTTAATCTTCCTAATCTACATCAAGCTTTCTGCTCTCTGACGTGACGGTCGTGTTTTGCATAGCTCCTGAGTTTTTATTAATATTTATTGTTTTTTCTCAATTTTTAATTGTGCTTAATTTGTTTACACTTCCGCTGGTGTTGTTCGCTTGACTCCCTTGTGTTTTATTTCCATAATTCGCCAAATTAATCAGTTTAAACAGTTTTTTCTTTTTCGTGATTAGTGTTTGGTGCATTTACATATTTTTTTTTCTTTTTTTTTTTTTCTCTTTTGTCATTGCTTCTGCAGTTGCTCCCCTCATCGCCCCCATCATACCATCAGTGCTAGTGGCTTTGTTGTTCTCTCTGCTTTGTGCTTGTGCTTAGCTTCTCTCCCGCGTAATCACTTTTGTAAGGCCGCCTCTCAAAGCTCGGCTTATAACTGTTCTTGCACTCTCTGTTGTGCTGTGCACTCTAGCTGTCTCTTTGTTTTATTTGTAATTATTGATTATTTATCAATAATTATCTTTGTGCTGTGAATTTAATTTTTCTATATATTCTTATATATATATAATTTTTTTTGCCTTTCTTTCGGCTTTTCAATGGCTTGTTGTCTACCTAATTGCAAACATTCTGATCGTTTTGATGATCAGTATAGAGCAATATCTTGTTGGCTCTGCGATAATCTTATTCACTTAAAATGTGCTGGCCTCAATGGCCGCGACTACGACAAATTTTCTGGTTTGTCTGTGTCTAAGCCTGAGCTTGGCTTAATGCGCTGGACTTGCCCATCTTGTGCCAGCCAGCAGCTTGATTTTAGCCGTATGTATAGGGATCTTCGTTTAAGGTTTCTTTCTTTAAACAAACTGGCCAAACAGCTGTCAAACGAGTGTGACTCTAGCGTTCAATTATTGTCGCAATTCAAATTTGTTCCACCTTCTGAGAAATTGCACAAGAAATTGTACCCTTGAGTTGCCTCGTAAGCAGTCGCCAGCTCTCTCTATTACTTCCTCTCCGATTTTACTTTCGCCTACACCATCTTCTTGTCCCTCTTTATGCTCTTCTTTTCAGATTGAAGTACCCATTACAAGCCCTGGTATACCTCAATCTATCCCTCACGGGAACTCTGATCAATCACAGGATCATGCCGGCTCTCAATCACTTGCGGATCCCAATGCTCCTCCGCCTCCACTAACTGTAGTGCCTCATCGCAAACAATTATTTATTTCTAGGCTTGCTCCAGATACTTCTGAGTCGTCTGTGGCAGCTTACATTGGTAATATTTGCCCTGCTAAGGTTTTAATTCAAAAGTTTAAGTTTTCTAGGCCTCGCGAAATCTCCTCTTTTAAAATTACAGTACCAAATGAGTACTTCTCAGCTATGGTTGATCCTAATTTTTGGCCAGAGGGCCTAGTTGTACACGAGTTTGCGCCCAATAAGCGCTCTCGTCCGTTGCCTGTCCACCTTCCTACTTTATCTTCTGCTTCAAAAAACTAATAACGTCTAGTCTTTGCATTCATTATCAGAACGTAAGAGGACTTCTTACCAAGCTGTCGAACCTTTTCTGTGATAGCCAAACCTTTTCAGCTGACATATTAGCTTTCTCTGAAACTTGGCTTAACTCCTCTGTTTTAGATAATGAAATTCTTTCTAATAATTTTATTTCTTATAGGCTTGATCGTGTTGGTCGTCGTGGCGGTGGAGTACTCATTGCTGTAAACTCGAATCTGTCTTCAAGTGTGGTGCCGATTGATCTCCCCTTAGGTGTTGAGTTTATTTGCGTCGAAGTTACATGTTCTAACTTTAGCCTATATATCTCTTGTTCTTATATTCCTCCAGCTTCTGATATCATGATCTACGTGCACCATGCTGATGCTTTACGAACTATTTTTGGTCGTCTTAAAGATCGTGATGTTCTTATAGTTTTAGGTGATTTTAACTTGCCTAATATTTCTTGGCTTGTTGATGATAATCTATCTTTCTTAATTCCTTCATCTCAACATGTTTTTCTTGATAGCCTACTTGAATGACCACTATATCAGTTGAATTCTTTCCTTAACTGTTCTAAAAGAATCCTTGATCTTGTTTTTGTCTCTGATCCCACTGTTAGTGCTGTATTGCAAACACAGCCACTAGTGAAACCTGAAGATCCTTATCATCCTACCATTGAAGTTACTATTTCTTACAATTCCGTTACTAATTTATTTAAAAACATCTCAAATTCTCGTCGTAGATGTTTTCGTAAAACAAATTTCAATCTTCTTAACAGCCTTATTTTCTCTTTTGATTGGTCGTTTCTATTTGAGTGCTGCGATATAGATTGTGCAGTGAAGTTTTTCTATTCTGCTCTTAATTCTCTAATTGATAAATGCGTTCCTTATGTGAATGTCTCTACCGTCTCCAGCGCGCCAGTCTGGTTCACACGTAGGCTCTGTAATCTCCGTAACATTAAATCGAGATATTTTAAAAGATTTAAAAAAACTGGTTCGCGTCTTGACTATGTAAATTACTGTATAGCCAAATCTCAATTTTGTCTTTTAAACACTCAATGCTACAATAATTATATCGTTCGCTGTAAGGTTGAATTTTATAAGAACCCCAAAAGATTTTATAACTTTGTTAATTCCAAAAGACACTCTAATGTACTACCCTCCACCTTCAGACTTAATGACCAGACTGCTAATAATGATTCAGATATTGCAGATCTGTTTGCTAAATTTTTTCAGTCGACATATTCTACTACTTTTTCGGATCCCACACCCTATCTCTTTTCAATCCCACATTTAAATTGTATGTTTTTTCCCAGTATTACTGAAGACTGTATTCTCTCTAGCTTGTCATCTATGAAGTCTTCCTTCGTTCCCGGGCCTGATGATATACCTAGTTGCATCCTTAAAATGTGTTCTATTTCCCTATCTAAGCCTTTAGCTCGGTTATTCTTTATATCGAGTGAGACTTGTAGATTTCCTGATATTTGGAAGGAGTCATTTATTATTCCGCTTTTTAAAAAGGGTAGCAAATCGGATGTTTCCAACTACCGTGGCATTGCCAAACTTTCGGCAATACCTAAACTGTTTGAGAAAATTATTACGTCTTCTCTTCAACATCTATCCAGATCCACTATTTCTCCTTGTCAGCATGGTTTCATGAAAGGTCGTTCGTCGCTTACCAACCTTTTAGAATTGACTACCCTTGTACACCATGGCTTCCGTAAAAAGTGTCAAACTGATGTTATTTATACTGACTTCAGTAAGGCTTTTGATACGGTTGATCATTCTTTGCTTCTCGCGAAACTTAACATCATGGGTTTTTCACCAAAATTATTGGGTTGGTTAAAGTCGTATCTTATTGGCAGAACCCAAAAGGTGTCTTTTCGTTCCTCGATATCTAAAACTGTTCGAGTTACGTCAGGTGTACCCCAAGGCAGTCATCTGGGCCCACTATTATTTACATTGTTTATAAATGATTTGCCTTTGGCCTTGGCTCATTCACGCGTGCTCATGTTTGCGGATGACGTCAAGATTTGTTATTCCTATAATGATCCTTCTTTCCAACAGTACTTGCAATCAGATCTCGATGCGTTCTGTGATTGGTGCCACGTTAATAAATTACACCTTAATGCCTCTAAGTGTTCTTTTATGACTTTCAGTCGTTTGTCTCCGCTCCTAGCTCATTACTCTATTAAGTCTGTTCTGTTAGATTGTGTTCCATCATTCAAAGACTTAGGCGTTATGTTTGACCCTAAACTTTCATTTAATGTTCATATTTCTTCAATTGTCAACAGAGCAAGCAGCCTTCTCGGCTTCATTAAACGTTGGGCCAAAGAATTTGATGATCCCTATGTAACAAAGGTTTTATACACTTCGTTAGTTCGCCCTACTCTAGAATATTGCTCGCCAGTGTGGAACCCGCAATATGATGTACCGCAAATCGGTACAGAAGCAATTCCTTAAGTTTGCGCTACGCGGTCTAAATTGGGACCCGGGTCTTCGCCTACCTTCTTATTCTGACAGACTTCTTCTTATTAATCTTCCTTCACTTTATAACCGTAGGCTTGTTTTTGGCATTCTCTTTCTCCATAAACTAGTCAACGGCGAAGTCATTTCTACCAATTTACTAGATACGCTGTATTTTTGTGTTCCCTCACGTCGGACCAGAAACTTTTTTCCTATTCACCTTAGTAGATGTCTGACTAACTACTCTCTTCACGAACCTCTTCGTGTTCTTTGCCAATCTTTTAACAACCTTTCCCACCTTATCTCTCCTCATCTTTCTGTCACTTCTCTTCGCGCTATACTTTTTAATCATCTACAGCGAAACCAATGAAAATATTCTGGACTTGGATTGGCTGCAACTCATCCCTGGCCACATTGGCTGTGAATCGGGGCATAGCTGGCACCTTGTGCAAATAAAACACCTCCACCGGACCGGGGATGTTTAGTTGTGTATAAAGCTAAGCTACCTTCTTCATTTAATTACTATCTGTCTTTAGCTTAAGCTTTTTCGTCGACTGCTGTGTTAGTTGACGTAAATAAATAAATAAATAAATAAATAAATAAATAAATAAATAAATAAATAAATAGCCTTTCGACACTAAACTGGTAATCCTCAAAGGTTTCATTCTCGCCCTGGTGTCTGCTATTAATCAGTTCCCAGGTGTCCATATCGTTATCTACTTCATCAAACTTCTTTCTAAATTCTACACAAAATTTATTCCAATCGAAACTTGGGTGTGCTCGATGAAACTTCCAAAACCAATCATTCGCTTTACCTGCGAAAAGTAAATACAAATGATCACAAAGTACTTGATAATCTTCATTTAAATTTTGTTCTGCTAATGAGCGAACTCTGTATAGGAAATCCTCTGAATGCATTCCTTCTTTGGAACCATCAAATTTTATTCGCCAACTTTGCATAATGCTTGCTACTTTTTCGGGTGACAATGTCGAATTTGCTCGCGACCCTCTATTTGAGTTCTGAGTCTGACTACTAAGATTTCTAGATGTTTGCGTGTGGTTATAGTGTTCTTCTTGTCTTGGTGTCGGGAGGCTGAACGCTGCAGAACGTTCTGGAATGGGGTTTGGTTCGTTGCGCTCAAGTCGAATAGAAGCTAATTTGTCGTCAATCAGCCAAGCTAAATGGTTTACTAACTGTTCCTGTTGTGCTTGGATAGCGGTTTGTATCAAAGTTGTGTAATCTGGAGGCGTACTTGGTCTTGGACTACTAGCTTGAGTAGGCGGTGACCTATGTTGACGTGAGGTGGTCGAAGATCTCGTGCCGATCCCTCTCCTTTGAATTGCTCCCTGATTACGAATAGGTTTGGTCTTGGCAGGTCGACCAGGTCCTGAACGAGTATTATAAGGGGTCACAGGCTGAGTTGTGGGCTCGCCTGATTTACTAGCTTCTTGGAGTTCCGTTTCCAAGTCAATATTTGATCTTACAAGTTGTTTACAAGGATGCTTGCAAGTGGGGCATAAATTCGAAGTTTTTAAACACTCTGTAATACACTTATTGTGAAATCTGTGCTTACAAGGCGACGAAGCAATTGCTTCATTTTCATTTAAAGTTTCATGGCAAATGCCGCAAAATGGGTCATTTTCTTGCAAAGCTCGCGCAATGCTCTTGTGACTGTGTCTAACAGACATACTTAAATTTTTCTTTAATTAATTTAAATTATATAAATTTGGAATCCGCCATCATTATCCAATCCTATTGCCGTTTACAAAGTTGATTCGATCTGCACAAAAAATAGATTTCTATTAAATCTTAAACAAAAATTCCTATTGCCGATTTGTCTGAATGACGATTTCCTAAACTGGTCATATACCGACATACGCCAGTCATATGCTATTCCTGGTTCAGGTTCATTTCACTCTAAACAAATTTAAGGTCTAAAAATGCCTATTTTATAATATTGTAACTTTTCAACGACTCCATTGGTCAGTCAATCCGATATGACCGAGTTGCAACTGCAATAACTAACGATAGCCTCAAACTACAAAGATCATAAAATTTGCGTTCCCGCCTAGTCATACAAAAATACGTCATACGATGCTGTTGCCGCCAATAGTTTCTTCTGGTCGACTAATCCGAAAATTCCCGAATTACTATCGCGATTCACATAAGCAATCTACAACGGGCACCATCGCATTACGAGTCTGCATAACTAGCTTGGAAATAAAATTAATCTAAATAACTGAATATGAATGGATGATAATGAGCAAAGACATGTGTGTGGATACTTTGAATTTAGAATTCGGGTCCCACGGTTGGGCGCCATTTCTGTAGTGATATACATGTGCACGTGTAGTTGTTAGCTGCCTAATTTTTCTACGTTGCTAACGATAACACAAGTGTATGCTAAAGATCGGGGTCGTGCACTTCTAGCGTTGCTCTTGCTTAGCTCGTCGGATGAGGGGGGTTTTTTTCCTACTCTAGGCATACGCACGGATCATACAAAAAAAATATAAGTGCACTATCAGAAACTAAAAGGATGTAAAAAGCAAAATATTGGACTAGATCGGGATACTACGGGATACTTATTAATTGTGCGGACGACTTCTCTGCAGATTAGCTAAAGCTGTTGTTCGCTAATCCTTTTCTGTACCCACCCTACCTTGGCAAACTATTGGGTTTAATTGATTGCCCCTTAACAGACTCTTAAATGATCTTAGACGATTTGTAACGGCAGCATAGTCATGGATTCAGGCGACGGACTCCTCAATGAATTAGTTTACACAAACATGACGAAATTTCAAGTTACGGGTTTAATTCCAAACAAAAGGGTTTTCATGACTTAATATTCTAAGAAATTACAAAATAAAGATATGTAAAAAGATATAGCAAAATAAATTTAAATACGATAACTAGAGCAAATATAGATTCAAAAATTCATAGTAATTCAAAAGAGATTTGGGTTATGTGGCCGCGTGTGCCAGTTGGCAATGAAACAAATATTTATATATGTATATACAAATTACAAAGCTCCAGTCCTGTTAAGGGTGAAGATTAGGTTGAGAGGCAAACTGAGCCTCTTATTGCTGGCCTTGGGCTCAGACAACAAAACAAATTATTTTACGGCTAAGTGCCGGAGTGAATATTTATTTAAGCGACTTACTGGAAGAGCGCTGTATTCAAACTGATTTTTTAATACATAGAATATTTCACTTAAGCTAAGCCCAAAATTCGCATCATGCCACAATGTCATGGTCGGCAAGCCGACTCAGCAAATTTTCGGCGATAACGGAAACTCTTGCAGCAAGACAAAAGTGTCCGGTTACCGTCGCTGACCATTGCAGCTATAGCGCGCTGATACAATTTATGCAATCCCGGCGACGACTTCTCGTAACTGCATTGCAGACTTCTTTGCACCGATGAGTCGACAAAGAGTGAGGCCAATGCAGATCAAAGCACAGCATATGGCTCCGATGAATGCCACACGATAGGCCTGATCAGTTCCGGCGTTTTTTTGGAATTGCTGTATCACCTCCAGATTACGTTCATTCAAACGATGAAGGTAAGGGAGGCTGAGGACATCTTGGGTGGCAGTGATGTTCAGCAAGGGAGAATTGGCAATACCCGGGACTCTATTGCGCACGTTGTTGTGATTGTAAAACAGAGTCCCGTTAATTGCGACTCGGTCTCCGAACGTGATGAGATGCGTGCCTTGTACCTGGATCTCAGTGCCGTTGTCCACCTGAATCCTTGCGGACCCGTCGTTGAGGATTATGATTCCGTCATCTACATGGGTGATTATTTCCAGGTTGCTCGGCTGGATCTCGCAGTGTGCCGTGACACCTGCATGGAGCTCTTTGGCACATGAACTCTCCAAAGCCAGACGACAAAATGTGGCTCCAGGTGAAGCGGCGCAACTCTGCAGTGTGTGGGTTTCTCCATCGCATTCGGCTATGACGTTGTCAAACAATCGCACTATGAAGTTCTTGTGGATAACAGGATAAATTGTGATCTTTCTGCAAGTTCTTTTAATCTTGGGGAATTTAATTATAAAGTGTATCGTGTTAATGGATTGAAGAACTTTTACGGACGCAACGGACATAAGATCTCCTATGGGAGTGTTGGTGGGTTCCTCTAGCCAAATTGATTTCAAATCTGAATGGTCCAAAATGTTTGGGCTAACAATGTTGGCCTTTGCCAGAGTAATAGCAAGCATTAAATTCTGCAACTCCATCATTAGCATTCTGTTTCTAGACAGAAGTGTTTCATATAAATGGCCAGTGTCAACCTGTGAGTCTTTGGCTATCTTGAGAATTTTGTTGACAGTAATTGTTAACTGATTAAGCTGGTCCTGAACTCTAGTGTTTATTTCTATCTGTCTATTATTGGCGTTTATCAATTGCATTTCAGTTAACCTAGTCTGCTCTAAATCCTCGGCATCGGGTGTACCCGCCACAACCTTTAGTATGGATCCTAGGAACTCTAAGCTCCTGGCGACTCTATGGTGCGTGCCTAACGCCTCCAATAGGTCTTGTAGATGTGCCGTGTCCACAATTAAAAGTTTTTTCATGTGGGATTGCGGGAACATGTCAATTAATTTGACCGTTTCTTCCACCATTCGCGCGTACTCGGAGAGGTTTGCCGAGTGCCTGGCATAGGCGTATTCTTCCCATACCAAGATTTCGCCGTCGACGATGGGAATGTACTTGGCACGCGAGTAGTCGATGACATGTGCCGAAGCCAGGGATAAGGAGAGGAATAGTATGGATCCAAACCTGTGAAATGAGGTTGTTTTCTTATTTTTTCGCAATTTTTCTGTTTTTCTTTTCACGGCCCACCACCAAGTAAGTTTGTAAAAATTATGCCAAGTGGCTAAAAGTAAGTTGAACAACTATATCTAGCTTATACGAGTTTGCCTAGTGGCTTAAAAAAGGTGTACAAAAAAGACAAGGGAGTCACTTTATGTTGTCCTTGTGGACCACCCTCCCTTTAATGAGGACCTCGGTCCCCAGGTCTGCTTCCACTGTCTTCTCATCACATAAAGGTGTGAGTTTGTTTCCGAGCCGTCGGTTGGACTTGACCAAAACTCTGTCACCAACGTCGAAGACCCTATTCTGACGATTTGCGTTCTCCCTAGCTCTGAGCATCGTCTGAGCGTTTCTGATCTTTTCTTGTTTTTTGGGGTGTCTATCATATTTAGCCCTAGCACATGCTTTGCAATTTTGTACTATTTCATTGGCCATTCTTGCCATCTTTGGAAAGTAGTACTCCGAGAGTACCTGCTTAATATTTTCCTGTGGAAACTCAGGTATTTTTCCTGTGACGGCATCTAGTGGCTCGTCACAGCGAATGTCGTTTCTAATTCCTATAGTAGCATATGCTACTACTTGTGGGGCGGCAACGTTAGCTGCTGATATTTGTGGGGCGGCAGCGTTTGCTGCTGCTATTTGTTGAGCCAACTCATTAATTCTTTGAGTCAATGCTCGATCCCTCTGCTCGTTTGCAGCGGCCTGTTCAGCTAAAGCATCGCTGACAGCTGACCTTATTATTTCCCTAAGCTGATCTGGATCCATTTTACCTAATGGGGAGAAACTGCAGGGAGAGGATTTGTAGCCGAGGCTTCGATGCGAATGTCACAGTCGGAATCTGAGTCGCTAAAGTGCTTGCGAGGTGTTCTGTATTGGCTGAACATGCGCAGGCCAGTGACCGCGAAAAGCAAAACGGGTCGAATTACGTTGTAGCTCTGAACCACGAGAACTGTATGTATTGATATAGCACAATTTTAGACACAGAAAGTAACACAAATTAATTTTATTAACTAACTGGATGACAAATTGTTTTACCTAGAATTCTCAAGGCAGTCACTCTCACAAGTTTTAGAAACCTAGTTCAGATTACTGTTATTAATTATGATCTGTTGCAATATTAAACACTCACAAGTACTAAACTAATTTTTACAAAAAATTAGGACTTTTGTATAAGAAAAAATTTTGGCTAGAGTATCCACTTACATGATTCCACTAACACAAAAAAAAATGTTTCTTTATTATGTTGGTCACTCGCAGCTCCCTCGCTGCTGTCTTAATTTTTTGTTGGTCACTGACAGCTCCCTCGCTGCTGTCTTATTTGTTGTTGCTTGTTGCAGCTCCTGTGCTGCTGTTTGGTTATTAGTGGATGTGGAGTCCGACCACTAGTTGGGCGCCAATTACAAAGCTCCAGTCCTGTTAAGGGTGAAGATTAGGTTGAGAGGCAAACTGAGCCTCTGCCCCACGTTGGGCGCCAATTACAAAGCTCCAGTCCTGTTAAGGGTGAAGATTAGGTTGAGAGGCAAACTGAGCCTCTTATTGCTGGCCTTGGGCTCAGACAATAAAACAAATTATTTTACGGCTAAGTGCCGGAGTGAATATTTATTTAAGCGACTTACTGGAAGAGCGCTGTATTCAAACTGATTTTTTAATACATAGAATATTTCACTTAAGCTAAGCCCAAAATTCGCATCATGCCACAATGTCATGGTCGGCAAGCCGACTCAGCAAATTTTCGGCGATAACGGAAACTCTTGCAGCAAGACAAAAGTGTCCGGTTACCGTCGCTGACCATTGCAGCTATAGCGCGCTGATACAATTTATGCAATGTCGCAATTGCGAGGGCTGCTACTTAACTTATGGAGCACGCGATAGCGAGGGTAGATTATGAACTTATAAAATATCCTATGTTAAGTGTTACTTGTTAACTTACATGTGTGTGTTAACTCACGATTTATCCAACGGTGCGATCTCTGGGCCCATCGATGCTGCAGGGATTTGCTGTATAATTTAGTTATTAGAAAAACGAAATGCAACAAAACCAATCTCAACGCATTACATACCCATTAGGTTTTCTACTAAGGAAAACGTATTTTACTTAACCAAATAGGGACTTAATTTTAATAATATTTAAAGTTTCGTTACGTTACTTAAACTAATAATTCATTTTAATTTTCTTTTAGATCAGCAAAATTTACGTTAATAAAAGAGGAAAAAAAAAGTATGAAAAGGTGTTGCCGTGGTGCAACAAAAAAAGTAGTATCCAAACCAAAGGGCTGCTACGCCATACATTGCGTACAGATGAAACAAGACGAGGTAGCAGAACTACTACTAAGTATGCATATGCACCAAAAAGAAATCGAAAAGTAGTAGATCTCGCTCAAATTGGGGGTATAATGATGGTATTAGCCGGGTAATTGCGTCATTTCATCACCAGACTATTTTAGCGTGGCCCATGGCCTTGATTATTGATGAAATGGAAGGGTTGATAAAGTAAATCCGAGGCTCGCTGGTGTCTTAGTTATTGAAAGATGTCTCTTTTTGTTCCAACGAAGAAAATATCGATTGGGCTGGAGTACAATCAACCAAATTGTACCAAATTGTCCCAAAGAAAATGAAAAATCCAAGGCTGCTTGAACGCCAAAAGTTGCTTGGTCGACGCCACGCGACCGAAATATAAATTTTAACTGAAATATAACGGGGTTTAAATTCTAATATTTTCACTAGATTTAATTTTATATCACCTTATTCTTCGAATATTCACTAATATTTTTATTCACTTTAGCCAAATATGTATATTACTGCCTTGTGCAGTTACTATACTTTTTAATGATGATGCAATATGCACGTGTTTCACAAATATATATATATATATATATATTTATGTGAATATTAATATCCACGTCTTTTCGCAATCAAAGTATCAAATAAAACGAAAAAGCCTGTATGGCTATATCAACTCAGCTTCTCATGCTGATCGAGAATATATATACTTTATGGGGTCGGAAACGTCTCCTTCTGTGCGTTACAAACATCTGTATATATATATATATATATATTTATGTGAATATTAATATCCACGTCTTTTCGCAATCAAAGTATCAAATAAAATGAAAAAGCCTGTATGGCTATATCAACTCAGCTTCTCATGCTGATCGAGAATATATATACTTTATGGGGTCGGAAACGTCTCCTTCTGTGCGTTACAAACATCTGACCAATTTTATAGAACCCTCTGCAAGGGTATAAAAAGTAAATAAAAATGTATCAAAAAATATATAAAAGCATTATGAAAAACTTCGACCAAGCTGGGAGTCGAACACCGGCCGCCCGATCGCCTAGCGAGCACACTAACAACAGAGACACTGCTGCGAGCGAACATTTTTCGCTCTCGCTGCGGCCGCTCTCTGGGGTTCTAGGCTGTTCGGCTTTTGCCGAAGTTCTCTGGGGTTCCAAGGTCAGGCTAGCGTTTGTAGTCAAAAAATCTTGAGTTTGACGCATCTATGTATTCTATGGTTAGTGATTCTATGGTTAGTGGTTCAACGTTCTGCTTGCGTAAGGAATAGGTCTATGGTCCTGTGAAATGAACACACCTAAAGCTATGTTGCTAGCATCTGTGGTTAGAAAAAATGGTTTTTTAAAATCGGGGTATGCAAGTATGGGGTCGTTCATAAGAAGATATTTTAATTTTTCAAAGGATGAAATATAATGTGGGTCGTTTATGTTAATTTTAGCTCCTTTCTTTAATCCAAGAGTTAAAGGTTTTGCAATATGTGCAAAGTTTGGTATGAATTTTCGGAAGAATCCGCATAATCCTAAGAAAGATTTTATTTCTTTTGGGGTTTTAGGGATCGGAAAATTTTTAATTGCTTTGACTTTATTTGGGTTAGGTTTTATACCTTCTGTTGTTATTATATGACCAAGGAATTCTGTTTCTTTTTTCATAAATTCGCATTTGTCAATTTGAAGTTTAAGATTAGCTTTTCTTAGTTTGTAAAATACCTTTCTGAGTGATAGTATGTGTTCCTCCAATGAAGTGGAGTACACTATAATGTCATCCAGATAAACAAGACAATCCTTATAAATAAGGTCTTCCAAAAGATTATTCATGCATCTTTGGAATGTTGCCGGGGCATTTTTAAGACCAAATGGCATACGTGTGTATTCGTAATGGCCATGTTTAGTTAAGAAAGCTGTTTTCGCAATAGATTCAGGATCCATTTGAATTTGATGAAATCCCTTAGCTAAATCAATGGTGGTAAAGTATTGGCATTTTCCCAGTTTGTCAAGAATTTCATCCATGACTGGTATTGGGAATTTGTCATCTATTGTGACTTCATTTAAATTTCGGTAGTCAATGACTAATCTGAATTTTTGTTTGTTGGAAGCATCTCCTTTTTTTGGAACGATCCAAATGGGTGAACAGTAGGGTGAGCTCGATTTTCGAATGATACCCTGTTGAATCATTTCATTTATTTGTTAGCTTATTTCTATATCAAATGTTTGGGGATATTTGTATGGACATTTATAAATTGGGTTTTGTACAAATAGAGTGCTTTATAGTAATCGTGAAAGTCAAATTTTCACCTTCGAGGTACAGAATGTCACTGAATTCGTACAAGACTTTTTTAAGTTTTTGTGTTTCTTCGTTGTTTAAATGGTCGAGTCTATACTCATTGCTTTCTATTATTTCATTTTCAATCGCAAAATTTGTGTCTGGGTCCCTATCTGTAGGTGGGTCCAAACATTCTATGTTATGTTCTTCTTCTATTTCTTCATTATCTCTGAAATAAAATGTATAGTTTCCTAGTTTTGCGTATTCTTCTTCGTAATTTATTTGCGCTTTAGGCATGCTTTTAGGAAAGTTCTGTCTATCAACATATAATATTTATTTGAAAATTTATGGATATAAAATTTTTGTTCTGTCGGACAAAGTTTGCTGGGTGCAAGAAAAATGATTTCTTTTAATTCTACTGCTTCTTCAATCATGTGTATTTTGGAATCTCCTAAATAGGTTTTGAAATTAAAAAAGTTTTCGGACATTATGTTTATTAAAGATCCTGAGTCGACTACAAGTTAATAACCAATATACTCGTACTGTTTACTTGTGATCTCTGCACGAAGTTAAATCATCGAAATAGAATTATTACTTGTTCGTTTATTGGTCAAATCCGTACTACAATATAAATGACAAAATATTCTTAAGATAAGCTAGCCCTGACCTATAATCGCTGTGTCAGCGATTATGCTGAATGGATTATGTTTCAACGTCGCGACGGCGCATGGAATGTTGACGGCAACTTATTGTGGAGTTTGGCATAATTGGCATTGAACATTGTTGCAGCTTTGCTGGTCGTGCAGAACTGCAGTCGTTGACTTTGTCTGACCGGATGTGTTAACTCCTCCCTCACTAGTTTGAAGGCCGTCCTCGGTTTTCCTCAAAGTATCGATGACAGCTCGTATCGGGATTTCTTGTTTATTCTCTTTGCATTTTTGATGAACCTTGAAGACGACGAGACCGATGATCAGAGTGACAAGAGATGCTGCAAACATCATAGGCCATATTGACAGTTTTTTTTCGATGTTTCCAATATATTGAAGATTCTCAAAGTTCAGCCTCTGAAGTTAGGGCATGCTTAAAATCTCTCGCTGGCCAGTTATGTTTAGGGTTGCCTTTATTGCTGGGCTTGATGACGCCTGAGTATGTTTTTGGTATTTTCAAAGAGAGACCCATTCACGTAGATTTCCTCATCAAACGTCAGCAGGTGTGTGCCGTGAATGACTCTATCCGTGTTGCTATTCATCTGTATTGTAGCTGTAGCTTCGTTGATAACGATGATACCATCGTCAATTACCATCAGCGGCTGTAGGTGGCTGGGACGAGTCTTACAGTGTGCTATACCTCCAGAATGTAGTTGCTGCGCACAAGTTGTTCATTTCAGCTGTTTGCAGAATGTAGAGGTGAGAGTAGCGGTGCAGTTTCCAATTGCTAAGATATTGTTACCACAATCTGCGACGTTGTTATTTTCTTCGAGGTCAAGTATCGTTCCATTATGTTGAACGGGTATGGTTATTTTCTTACATATTACGCTAGGATTTGGGTACTTGATAAGAAAGTGTACAAAATTATGATCTAAAAAGACTTTTACATAGGCTATTTCAATTAAATCTGTTATAGTTAAATTTGTAGAGTGCTCATTTAAAATTTGACTTAGGTCATTAGAGTCAAGAATTGTTGGGTTTATAATTTGAATCTTTGCGAGCGTAATAGACAACATTAATGTTTCGAGTTCAGAGATTATAATTCTATTTCTTGTGAGTAATGCTTGATAGAGGTTTCCTGTATCGATCTGTTTCTCTTTTGCAAATCGAATTATTTTATATACGGATCCTGTTAAGTTATTAATTTTTCCTTGTACTTTTGTATTTATAACTGCCTGTTGTTCAATTGAGTCAGTTAGTTTTTGCTGGTGAAATTTCAGATTTTCGAAGTCATCAAAGTCAGGAGTTCCTGCTACTATCTTTAAAGCTGTTCCTAAAATATTTATACTCCTAGCTTGCCTATGGTGAATATTAACTGTTTCTAGCAGTGTCCTAATATGACCTAAATCTGATTCAAGAATTTGTCTCATATGAGACTGTGGGAATTGTGAATTCATAAGTGAATTAGTTTCCTCGGCAATTTCCGAGTACATTGTGAGATTAGAAGAATGTCTTAAAATTTTAAAATTTTCCCAAATAACTACGTTTCCGTCCATGATGGGAATATAGTCCGAGTTCGAGTAATCGATAATCTTTCCAGCTGCTGCTGCTACTAGAAGTAGAACGCGAAGAATCCAAACCCTAGTAAAGATAGGATACAGAGCAGAATAAGTACTGGAAGGATAATTATTTTTTTCTTATCTTATGTTATCCTTGTGTAACTCCCTCCCCTTTATAAGAACCGTTGACCCCAAATCGGCTTCCACAATGACTTCCTCAAACAAAAGAGTTAGCTTGTTACCAAGTCTTTTATTTAATTTCATAAGTACCTTGTCGCCTATTTGAAAAGTTCTATTTCTTCTGTCCGCGTTTTGTCTTTTCAGTAGCAGATCTTGCGCTTTAGATATTTTTTCTCTTATTTCTGCTTCAAATTCTGGTGGGGATGCATGAATTATGTCGATTGGTTTTTTATTAACGACTGAGTGAATTGATTTATTGTATTCTATTGTTGCCTGAAGTATAATATCAGTAGTGTCATTTAATTGTTTTTCTAATTTCAAGCATCTGGCAATTTCTGCAAGAGTACTGTGAAATATTTCTACCTGTCCATTTGAAGTACTATGTAGTGGTGGCGAATTTACAATATCAACATTAAACCGTTTTTTTAAAAGAGACCTTATTGTTTCTGAATTCAGTGATGGTTCGTTATCGCAGTAGATAATTTTAGTATTAGGGTAGAAATTCATGAGCTGTAAGATGGGGGACTCAATATCTATTATCGTTCTGGAAGCTATGGGCTGAACAATGGCAAATTTAGAAAATTTATCAATACAGGTTAGAAAATACTTTTTATCTGTAGAAAAAATGTCAATATGCAGAATTTCTCCTACTTGATTAGGGACTGGCGTTTCGCCAATGTACTGTTTTTGTGGGTGTCGGTCATACTTTCCTTTGCTGCAAGTCTTACAATTTGCAACTACTTCGTTTGCTAGACGGGTCATTTTTGGGAAAAAATAGTCTTGGAGAATTTGTTTTATATTCTCTTGCGCTGCTCTATGTGCTCTGCCATATTCTGCAACTATGATTTCTTTTTGCTCATTCCTATCATGAACATCGATGACCAATTTATTTGAGTGACAAAATTTGGTTGAAGGGAAAGTCTCAACTAGCTTGTTTTGTATAAATGCTAGTATCGGCAGGTCGCATTTGATTGCATTCACTACTTCTTTTTTAACCGCATCACACACTTTTTCTATTAAGTTTTCTCTATTCGAAAAGTGTATGATATGTCTTGTTTTTTGTCCGAACATAATGCTTTCTTCAATAGTTATTTGGTTCCTGAAACAATTAATCGGTTTTTCAGTAGACTCGATAGTGTATGTCAATGACAACTCACTATGCATAGTGGCTAAGTCTGATGGAGCATCTTCTTTGAGAGCGTAAAGGTTTTGTCTTGAAAGAGCATCGGCGACAAAATTTTCTTTACCGGGCTTGTAGAAAATTTGAGCGTTGTGCTCATCGATAAAGGATTTCCATCTCTTAATTTTTGCATTAGTGTTTTTGTCTGAGACTGCAAATGTTAGTGGCTGATGATCGGTATAAATACTTAAATTTTTTACACCGTACAAATAGTTTCTTAGGGATTTTAGGGCCCCCACTATTGCAAGTAGCTCACGTTCATTTGTGGCGAAATTTAATTCGTTGTCTCTTAAAGTCCTGGAAATCATGGTTATCGGCTTTTTGTTTTGTGACAAAACGGCGCCTAAGCCAGAGGACGAAGCATCTGTCGTCAAATCGAATGGCTTCTGGTAATCAGGGTATAGGAGCATTACATCTTCGGAGCTTAAGATATTCTTTAATTTCTCGAAGGTGGCTATCTGCTTTTTATCAAGGTTAACAGGAATTTTTTTCGATTGTCCTGCACTTGTTTTACCATTATCAACCTTTAGCATGTCTGTCAATGGTTTGGCTATAGATGCAAAATTTTTTATAAAGCATCTGTAATAGCTCGCTAGACCAAGGAATGATCTAACTTGCAACAGGTTGGTAGGCTGTTGAAATTTGCTAAGTGCTTCAACTTTGCTGGGATTAGTTGTTATACCGCCACGGGAGACCACAAATCCAAGATACTCGACCTTTTCTTTAAAAAAGTGAGATTTTTCCCGTGATACCCTCATGTTACCGTTATACAATTTATCTAGTACCCATGACTTCCCAATCTGTTCTCTAAGTACGTCGTCAATTGCTCGTTAGAAAATTCCGGGGGCATTCTTCAAACCAAAGGGAAGTCACCGGATTATTATATGGTGAATTAAATGGTCTGATAATATTGTTTCTCAGCATGTCATTAGTTTCGTTATTGACAAACTCTGGTACTCCTAATGGGTATGGATAAAGTCTAGAGAACACTGCTTTTTCGTCTTCTGTTCGAATTGTAGCGACAATATTTGTGTTGTAAGGAAGAGATTCGTTAGGGTCAGCGAAAACATTTATTTTTTCTTGTAACATTTTCTTAAATTCTTTTTCAATTTCTTGCGGAACTTTTATATTTTCTACTTCGGTAAAGTTAACATTTGGGCTTTTTTTATATTGAACTATTTCAAATCCATTTTTTGTTTTTAAGACGTTATTTTTCAAATCTAGATTTGCGTTAATTTTAAAAAAAAAATCAAGTCCTATTATTCCATCAAAGCTTGATAAGCTGGGAAGTAAAAAAAATGTGGTTGTTGTATTAAAAAGGCATTAAAGCCATGAAGTGACTTAACTAAAAATTTTTCTTTAACTTTAGTTACATTTTTAAGTTCCGGGATTGGTTTTATATAGTTTTTTGAAGCGCCTGTGTCTATAAGTAATTTAATCTGTCTACCTGCTATCGTTCGCTCTACAAACGGTAACAGGAAGCAATTTCTAAAAAATTGACCTTTTGAATCTGATCCTCATATTCCAAATCTGATACCTCAGCCTCCGCTACTGCTTGGTACTCCTGTTCCGATTGACCTTCAGAATTTTCATCTTGTGAGAGATGATTAATTCTCTGTTGTTTGGGACCGGTAGTTCTAGCTGTTCCACTACTTGCTCTTTTTGGCACCTGATTTTGGTAGGAACCACCTTGGTTTGGGTATTGAGTTGTTTGCCTAAACCGAGATGAAGTGTCAACGTCCATAGGTTGTGGTGGTTCTTGTTTTATATTCGGGCTATTGTTTTGGGTTTTTTGTTTGTAAAATGGAGTTTTTACTTGGTTTGGGGTACTTTCTACAGTGGGCTGCCTTTGCTGTCTCTGTTCCTGACGCTGAGCTCTTTCTTCATTATTCCTAGCAAAACTACTAGCGAATTGGAAGCGTTCATGATTAGATTCAACTTCCTGTGCAAGTGCCAGTGCTGATGGCAAATCTTTTGGACTTGCTGAAAGTAGAATGTCACTGAGAGATTTCTTTGTGCCTGAAATGAAGACTCTCAATGCATCTGCTCTGTATTTTTCGTTTAGAGAAGCAGCCAAAGTAGAATCGTAAGTCATAATTGTTTTGTTTATGAGTAGTGTTAATATCTTTTCAATTTCCTCATAATATTGGGTTATTGTCAGGGTTCCCTGACGTAGAACGGACAACTCTTGCTCGATTATATAGATGGGGCGTTTATCGGCGTATGTGAAGTCAAGTCTATTGATAATTGCTTTAAAATTTAGTGGAGTGTCGTATGACGACAATACCATATCAGCAGGGCCATTGATTTTATTCCTAATTATACCCAGCGCCTGATAATGCTTTGAGCTTCCTACATAATTTTCAAAGATTTTATATGCAGTGTGTGCGGCTTTCCGCCACGAAACATAAGTCTCGATTTTTCCCACAAAGTCTGGTACTGATTTTATTATGTCCAGTGTTTCGTCACATTTAATACCTACAATAATTTCTGCATCTTTAAACACTTCAACCTCGGGTTCGGACACTGTTGCGTTTCTAAACTCGTTTCTCATTTCCTCCATTTTTCTTTCAAATAATTGCGCTTGATTTTCTAATGCACTGTTTACTGCATACTCGAGCAGCGCTTTCAGATTTTCTTCACTCACTGCCATTTTATTTTTTCTTTGTTCCGGCACTAGTTTGTTTTTTATATCTTTTATTAGTTCCTCTAGTTCTAAGTCATATACATACCTCTTCTTTACTTATAAGACTTTCAATTTAATTCAAAAATTTTCTGTCGTAAAGACACTTTACAAACACTTTTTGCTTAAATTTTTGTATTTGTTTACTATAAATAAGCACTCTACTCACATTTCTTTAAAACTATGGTTTCTATATGTTTTTGTAGCTCTCGTTTTTCGTCTGCAAGTCCAACGATGTCGATCCAACGATGTTGCCTCCTTGCTTGAGATTTTTTTGATGAGCAGGTTCTGCCAGTTGAGCGTCAGTTAATAATCAATATACTCGGACTGTTTACTTGTGATCTCTGCACGAAGTTAAATCAGCGAAATAGAATTATTACTTGTTCGTTTATTGGTCAAATCCGTACTACAATATAAATGACAAAATATTCTTAACATAAGCTAACCCTGACCTATAATCGCTGTGTCAGCGATTATGCTGAATGGATTATGTTTCAACGTCGCGACGGCGCATGGAATGTTGACGGCAACTTATTGTGGAGTTTGGCATAATTGGCATTGAACATTGTTGCAGCTTTGCTGGTCGTGCAGAACTGCAGTCGTTGACTTTGTCTGACCGGATGTGTTAACTCACACATCTCAAAGGTTTATTGTTCATTGTTATTCTAATGAAGGACTTGTCTCTATCTCTTTATCCGATTGTTCCGAGGCATTCTGATGAAAATTTTCTGATGTGTCGATTTTGCTAATTCCACTATTACTTTCTCTTTGCCTTTTTGTAGGCTGGTTTGCTACATTATTTTTTGGATAGTTATTTTGCTGTTGATTATTCATTGGATTTTGAGCCCTGTCAATATTTAATTATTGTTGAAATTCTTGGAAAAGTTTTTGGTTTTGTGTTGTATCTGATTGTTTTGTTTGAGACGGAGTTGTACTATTGGGTACAAAAGATTTTCCACTTTTTTGGTTTTGATTTTGGCTTTGATTTGATTTTCTGATTTCTGTTATAATATTCCCGTATAACCCTTCTCTTTGAGCTACTTGTTTCAGCTTGCTAACTGTGGTTATATAATATCAAGCTAACGTCATAAATAATCTATCGGGTAATTTTTTGTTGATTACATCTTTTATAGTGTTATTTAAAGCATTTGTATAAAGAGTAGTGTTATTTGCATCGTTTTCAAGACTAAGCTTGTTTGTGACAATATAGGATTTATCTTCTAATTCTGTTACAAACTTACGAAGGTTTCCTGTATAGTTGGTGTTGTAGAGGCGTCGAAGAGGTTCCTCACATGGGGTCTGCGTCTTCAATTCATTGATGAGGAATGTTCTTAGTTCCGGCCAGGTGTTGGCTTGTCCAATTTGCGAAAGTCGTTGTGCCTCTCCAGTGAGCTGCATCTCGATTGCGCTGAACAATATGTTATGTTGCTTTATATCATGGGTTGCATATAGGTGCATGATGAAATCTATCCTTCTTATGAATGATGCCAGATTCTCTGGAGCTCATTGTTTGCCACCTGTCTTAACGAAGACAGTGCTTGATTGAGGTGGGCTTCGGTGAGTTCTACGGCCATTTTTGTTTTTTAGTGGTGTTTTATTTTGTTCGCACAGAAGTTGGCGTTTTGTTCCACAATTGGAGTTTTATGGTTGTAACACACACAGTTAATATTTCCGCACACAGTTGGCGTTTTTGTTCCACAATTGGAGTTTTATGGTTGTAACAAACACAGTTAATATTTCCGCACACAGTTGGCGTTTTTGTTCCACAATTGGAATTTTTTTGGTTGCAACACACAGTTGATATTTCCGCGCACAGTTGGCAGTAAATATTTTTCACTGTTGTAGACTTTTGAGCGTTCCCGTAAGTTCTTGATGTCGGATCGGAGTTTTATAGTGATTATTCACTAATTCTATGTAACGCACGGATAATAATTCTATGTGTCACACGGATAGAATAACAAATTTACTTTTACCGATCCTACCGACTGCGACAATTATATATGTATCTGGGCTTTCCAGATAGGAAAAAAAAGATATTGTTTTGTTGAGTTGAAAGTCCGCTCTTTATTCAATGAATGAATACTTAAAACTAAAATACGAAGATGTCTTAGAGTAATATTTATAGGCTAAACTTGTGAGCCCTATAGTGGCGTGATCGATATTGGTGTGATATGATTGGCCCGAATTTAATGCTGAATTAGCGCTCTCACGCTTTCGACTTTTAAGGGGACAATTATTAATGCAAGTGTCCAATTGTTTATTATAACCAGAGGGCCGGGCTAACTTCGACCACGTCAAAGTTTGTATACCCTTGCAACTTTTTTGGTAACTTTTTCCTTACTTATAGCCATCAAAGTGGAAAAACGTTTTATCCAAAAAGGCTAATGTTTGCGAAAGAACGGCCAACAATCTTTGCATAGGAAATAACGAAGATATTGATCAAAGTCACTGTTCTCCACCGATCGTTCCTATGGGAGCTATATGATATAGTAACCCGATATTTATCAAATTCGGCACAGTCATTAACAGATATACTAAACTAACAAATATTTAATTTGAAAGCAATCGCGTCAAAAGTAACGAAGTTATTGAAGAAAGTCACTGTTTTCGACCGATCGTACCTATGGGAGCTATATGATATAGTAACCCGATCTTGATCAAATTTTGTACAGTCGTTTATATGTATGATAAACTCACCAATATTAAATTTCACGACAATAGCTCAAAAAATAACGAAGTTATTGAGAAAAGTCACTGTTCGTGACTTTGCGGTTTGTATGGGAGCTATATGATATAGTGGTCCGATCCGGCTGAATCCGAGATATACAACGCCTGTAGTATATACAAGCCTACCTGCAAAATTTCAGCTCTGTAGCTCCAACGGTCTAGGAGGAGTTTGCGTTGATCCAGACGGACGGACAGACGGTCAGACGGACGGACGGACATGGCTATATGAAGGGTATTTGGTCTTTAGGGTATTGAAGTTGGATATATGACTATATATACTTAATTAATATTTTGTTTTCTTATAAATTTTTTTTTTAAATTTTTTTTGTTTAAAATTAAAATTTTCTCGATCTTAAATTATGTTCTGCATCTAGCATCAGCTGGTTGTCGCCGGTTGGCACGCTGATGCTCCATCGATGGCGTAAAAGGCGGCCTGCCTTGTAGTCTCAGCTGCTCATCCGGGAGCCTATGAGCTCAGGCGGTACCGGTGCCGGTCATCGCACCAGTTTTGTTAATGCAACTGTATTCACAATACGGGGAGCGGCTTTTGCTTGGGAGGAGTAGATTTTTTGTTATAGTTTGTTGTTGTAATGTATTTTTGAATAGTTATTTCTGAGTAAGCTTGAGAATGTGGTTTTTTGTCTTTTTGTGACTTTAAAAAGTCAAGTTCTTTTAGCAGTTTTTGTGCTACTGCCCATGGAGGTGGTACTTGGCTTGAATATAATAGCCACTTTATGTGTGCTATTCTTTTCTTTATTTTACTTTGCACTCCTCGTCTCTTTGCCATTTCTCAACTCTACTCACTCAGAATATTCATTTGCATGGTTTTCATCCTATTTTCCAATTTCCTTTTCCTCCTCCACCGCAGCTGTATTTTTGGTTTTTTACTTCTTTATTATATTGCCATATAGTCCAGAGTAATGTCCATGTGGTATTCTTATATGTCCGGGTCACTCCTTTACTGCTTAGTGACCACTGTCACGGTCACCATGTAGAATAAATATGCAGGTTTATATTGTGGTTGGATATTGTAGATGGAACACACAAATAAGTCTTATCCGTTTGAGCTCAATGATTGTTAATTCTATAACAATTGTTAACTATAGCTAAGACCGCGTAGCTGCGCTGCCAGTAACGCAGGCAGATGAGCAGTATGCTTATGTATAAATATATGTATGTTTTTTTTTTTTTTTTTTTTTATAAATAGGGGGGAATGCATTGAAAGCCGAAGTGTGGGACTTGGTATCGACCTTGGTTAGTGGTCACCGCACCGCACTAAAACCTACCCTATGCTCCATATCCCTCTCGCGGAACCAACGCTGAAGTACTACTTCACGAGGTATGCCTCGTCTAGAGTTTACCTAGAACTGAAGTTTTGTTTACGCTGACGTTCAGCGCGACGCAAGGATTGCATGATGACTGCTGCCATGTGGCTAACAGCTAGCCAATTGTTTTGCGAGCTAAGTAGGAATCCATAAAGTCGTTGACTATAAATGGCCGCCCAATGCCTAGGCTTAGCTCTTCCCGCTCAGCAGAATATCTAGGACAGACAAACAGGACGTGTTCTGCGTCTTCTATATTCCCCGCACTGTGTGTGCAAAAGGGATACGTCTCATGTTTGAACCTATGCAAGTAGGATTTAAAGCATCGATTTCCCGTCAGTAACTGTGTCAAATAGAAGTCAGTCTGGTCATGTTTGCGATTAAGCCATGGCCGAATGCGGGGAGAAGGCGCCTTGTCCAGCTCCCATGGTTTGAGTCACGCCATCTGCGTTGCCAGTTAGTCAGAGTCGTCTCTCTTCTAACTGGCGGCGGATCTCTATTTCTAGCCTCGTTAGCCAAGAGGTCTAGTGGGGCCATATCAGACAGCACCAGAGCGGCATCTTCGGAGACTGTCCTAAACGCGCTTATGGTCCTGAGTGCGCATGTTCGGTACGACGATCTGCAGTCCCGGCTGTAGGTGGGGGATGACATCGCTGGTGCCCATATGGCGGCGGCATATAGAATGATGGACCTTACCACCGTCGAGATGAGCCATCTGCTCCGTTGCTTGGGGCCGCCGACGTTAGCCATAAGCCGAGTTATAGCTGATGTGGCCTTCGCAGCTTTATCTGCGGTATACTGCAGGTGGGCTTTGAATGTTAGCCTATGGTCCATCATGACTCCAAGGTATTTATGGCAGGCTTTGATGTTATAGCATCCGGCGACTTCGATCCTGGCTGTTTCCACTTTTTTCTTGATGTATGTATAAATGTATAAAAGTATGTATAAGTAAGTTAATAAATGGGGTAGTCCCGCGTAGCTGCTAACTACGTAATCCAAGTCAGGCGGGATCCGTAAGGATGCCGGTCCGAGATGAAACACTGAAGTGGATAACTGTTAGGATGTTTAGGTTGGAGGACTTGACTTCGTCCCCTTTGATGATTACTGCCCTTGTGGTACAGTAATGTATTTAATAGAGACAAAATATATCGGCTGTGCGCCGGGTCAATGGAAGCGACTTGAGTCTTCTTTATTTAAAATCGAACTAAAACTAACGACAAAGGCCAAGCATAATTCTACCCAGGAAAGCCAATGCATCGCGCCATCACGCCACAGTCGGCATGCCGACTCAGCATTCTAAGCGATCAGCACTTCAGCATAAGAAGTGAAATACGATCGCTGCTGCCTAATGCTAGTGCAGAGCACTGAACACATAACTTGGCGTGTCAGCTTTGTTTACGTAATCTTATTAGTTGCTACGACCGTCCTCGGTTATGATGAAGTTGTCAATCACACTTTGTATTTTCATCGATGCTCTTCTCTTCCTTAGTGCCAAAAAAAGGATAAGTGAGGCAATGAGGCTCACGTTTGATAATGCTCCGATAACGAACCAGAATTTGGGCGATCCAGCATTATTGATGTCTTCCTTCACCTCTTAGATGGAGTGCAAGTTTTCGTTGCTCATTCGGTGTAATAATGGGATACTCAGCGTATAGTCGTGGCCGATGATCCTTAAAAGTGGGTATCTTATGATGCCAGGAGTTTTATTTATTGTTTTTTGTTCATTTATAAATTCGGTCCCGTTGATAATAGCTACTCGTTCGAACATTACTAAGTGGGTTCCCTTTGCGATTATTTCTGGGTTATCGTCAGTGCGTATGCGGACCGTTGCTTCATTGATGATGATAACTCCGTCATCTACGTGCATTATTTCCTTTAGGTGACTGGGTTGAGTATGACATTGGGCCGTGTTTCCCGAGTGTAGTAAGGTTGCACAGGTTTCGCGTCGTGACCGTTCGCAAAAGTTGTTGTGTGTGGTCTGGATACATTCGGTGACCGCGAAGGTGTCCTTTTCGCATTCGGCCAGTGAGTTCTCGCCGAGACGTAATATGGTGTGATTGTGAGACACGGGATACATCTATCCCGAAGGACCATCGGTCCTTCTTACATCTGGCTTCGATCCTTGGAAAAGCTATTAGTGTGTGGATTATATCATCGGACTGTAAGGCCCTAATCTTTGATGCTTCTATTAGACTAACTATTGGGGTGTCTTGTTTGACAAGTGAATTCAAATCTGCATGATTTAATATTGTAGGATTTACTAAGCCAGATTTGGCCAAGGTTATTGTAAGGATTAAATTCTGGATTTCGATGGTTAGCATTCTGTTTCTCGGCAAGAGCGCCTCATACAGGTGTGGGGTGTCGGTTAACTTATTTTGTTGGGTTTTTATTATTTGGTTAATAGTGTCAGTTAGTTTATTTATCTGTTTCTATGGTTCGGAGTTTATGGCTATTTGTCTGGAATTTGATTCAATTAATTGGGCTTCTGTTACCTTGATTTTTATGAAGTCAGCGGCATCAGGGGTGCCCGCCACTACCTTCAAGGCTGTGCCTAGGAAGTCTAAACTCCTCGCCATTCTATGGTGTATTTTAAGGATGGACAGAAGTGTTTTCAAGTGATCAGAGTCAACATCTAGCAGCTTGCGCATATGTGAATGGGGAAAGAAATCGGATAATTTTTCTGTCTCTTCTATTATGCTGACAAATTCAGAAAGATTACTAGTGTGCCTTAAATAGTCGCCATGTTCGAATACCAATACTTCACCGTCTATTACTGGGATGTTGTTGGCATGCGAGAAATCGGTGATCCGACCGTTTGCTACTGCGAGTATGATAAGTTCCACGAGGGAGAACCTGTAATTGGGATTGAGTGGTGAAATTATTTGTCTTGGAAACCTTAATTCTTAACTAACTATAAGGTAGAACTATTTTATGTTGTCCTTGTGGACCACACTCCCTTTAATTAAGACAGACGTTCCTAGGTCTGCTTGTATTTCTTGTCCGGTGCAGAGGGGGGTTGGTTTGTTTCCTAACCTCTTGTTGTTTTTGAGGAATACTTCCTATCCTACTTCAAATACACGGTTTTGTCTGTTTGCGTTATTTCTTTTTAATGTGTTTTGTTGAGCTTTTGCTAGTTTGGAAGCAATGCCTGCACTGCACTTTTCGGAGCCCGCGTGAAGAACTTCAATTGGTTTTTCGCAAGTGACCGAATGTAGCGTTTTATTGTATTCAATCGTTGCTCTTAGGATAAATTCAACTGTGTCCCCGATTTTTTTTGTCAATCTTTAGGCACCTAGCGATCTCGACTAACGTACTGTGGAATCGTTCTACTTGGCCGTTAGATAAACTATGCAGGGGAGGAGCGTTTACGATGTCTATGTCGTATTGGTTCTTCAGCATGGATGTTATAGTGTAGTATGTTCCGAGGATGTATTGAGAGACAACAATTGTACTTTCTAGTTTGAGCTCAGTTTATTGAATAATTCTTAATTCTATAACAATTGTCGACTATAGCTAAGACCGCGTAGCTGCGCTGCTAGTCATTCAGGCAGAGGAGCGGTATGCTTATGTATAAACATACTTATGTATAAATATATAAGTGTTTACATAAAAGTATGTATGTTTATATACCGTCGCAGCGGTAGAGTGAGGATGTATCATATTGCATATTGGGCCAACGCGGCCGCGCGTGTTATATTTGCCGACACAGCAATTGTCCAGCACCATGCACTCATGGGTGGTCATGTTACTTAAGAGGCAAATGCACTTGAATGTTGCGCACATAAATATTGTAACTAATTGCTACAATATGTTTGTATTGTTGTTAATATGTTATTCCAAAACATGCTACATCCCCCCTCTTTAGAAAAATAACGTAATTATATGGAGTTATTTTCTAAAATTTTTTTTTTTTTTTTATATATATAGAAATTTATTTACTTATTATTGTTTCTTGTTTTTTTTTTTATTTAAATTTTTTTTTTCTTTCGAATATTCGAGTGTTTGTTTAATGATACATGTGGTAAAATTATATTTGTATATGTATAGTGTCATTAAATGTTGGTAATTTATTTGTTTAAATTTCTTTCTCTTGTTTTATTGTTATTATTATTTTTTTTTTTTTATATATATTAATTGATTAAGATTTTTAACCTATCTTTATGCACTAATTGTTTCTTATTCTTTGTATCTCTAATTAAAATGTTATCCCGATCTTTTATTTCTTCTATGATGTATGGGCCTAAATACTTAGATTCTAGCTTATGACCCGTATCATTACGTAATAAAACATTATCTCCTATTTCTAATTCAATATTTTTTACCTTTCTATCATATATTTCCTTATTCTTCGCTTTGTGCTGTTCTAACATAATTCTTGCTCTTTTATAAGCCTGTTCTAATCTAAATTTTGATTCCTTAGCATAATCTTCTATGTTATATAGTGGATTTATCTTATCAACACTATTAAATTGTTGTGGTAAATTTGAAGTTTTACCGAATACTAACTCATATGGACAATAATCATGTGCCATAGAGGGTGTTGTATTAAAACAATATTCGAAGTATCTTATCCATACATCCCAGTCAGTTTTGTCAACTGAAATGTATGATCGTAAAAATTCACTAAGTGTTCGGTGGCTTCGCTCCACAGTGCCTACAGTTTGGTTTTTTACTTGCAAGTTTTTGCATAAATCTTCAATTATTGAGTTTCTATATTCTGTTCCCATGTCCGTAATGAACGTCTTCATTGGACCGTACCGCAGAATGAAATCTTCAAATATAGCTTTCGCTACTGTTTTTGCACTTTTGTCTTTAATTGGTATTATTACAAGGTATTTTGTTAGGTCGCAGATTAAAGTTACTGCGTATTCATTTCCGTGTTCTGATGTTGGGAGTGGACCGATCGTATCCACAATAACCCTATCGAAAGCCTGTTGTGGCGTTTCAGTTATGATTAACGGGGTTTTTGTATGCTTTGTTATCTTTGCTTTTTGACACTTGTTACATTTTTTTATATATTGAATATATCTCGTGTCATATTTTTCCAATAATAATGCCTTTTTATTTTGGCCATAGTTCTCAATATTCCAGTATGACCTCCTTGTATTGGGTCATCGTGGAACGTAAACAGTATTGCTTCTTTTTCTTTATCATTATTCGATAATAGGGTCACCGGCTTGAGTAGCGATACTCTTAATGATTGTAAAATTTTATTGCCCATATTTTTAAAAGATTCTATTAAGATAGTTTCAAAGATCTTTTCGCTCGGTGCCACTTTGACTTGACTTATGTTAAGTATACCGGCTTCTTTTTCGAGCCTTTGGAAAAATTGACCTAAGTCGAGAATTCCATTGGTATACATATCGCAAATGTCAATTCTTGCTATAACTTTCTTGCCATGTTTGAATGTGGTTAAAGAATCAGTTATTCGCAAGGTCACTACTTTTCGTACTTCGTCATTTACAATGACGTCATATACGTTGGGCTTAGAAGCATTAAGAGATTGTTTTTGCAAATTTTTTTTTTCTTTTTCGTTCCCTGCGCAGGAATTTAACTGTTTATTTTGGTTTCTGGTAGTGACTTTCAGAATTTTATTATCGATTTGTATGTTTTGTAAGTCTGTGATTGTTATTCTTGATAGGGCATCTGCTACATAATTATCTTTACCCTTTAGATACTCTACTGTGAAATCATATTCCTCTAATTCAAGTCTCATTCGCGTTAGTTTCGAACTTGGATTTATCATTGAAAATAGATAAGTAAGTGCTCTGTGATCAGTTTTGACGGTGAAATGTCTACCATAAATGTATGGTCTGAAATGTGTTATTGCCCAATGAATAGCTGCTAATTCTTGTTCTGTTGTACTCTTGTTGCTCTCACCTTTTGTAAAAGCTCTTGATGCGTATGCAACTGGTAGCTGGAGTCCTTCTTTGTTCTGTGTTAGGGCTGCTCCACATGCGTGCTTACTCGCATCAGTGATTATGCAAAATTCTTTGCTGAAATCTGGGTATTGCAATAGAGTTGGGTTCATTAATGCCGATTTTAGATGTTCAAAAGCATTTTGACAGTCAGCTGTCCATTCAAATTTTACATCTTTTTTACATAATCTTGTTATGTGACGAGAATAGTCGGCAAAATTCTTTATGAATCTTCTGTAATAATTGCAAAATGCAATGAATCTTCTAGCGCTGTCCGCATCGTGGGGGACTGGATAATTTTGGATGACGTCGTATTTTGTGTCATCAGGCAAGATTCCTTTGTCTGTGCATTTATGCCCCAAAAAGGTGACTTCATGCATAAAAAATTAACATTTTTCGGGATGTAATTTTAGGTTGTGTTGCCTACATTTCTCAAACACATCTGTTAAGTTATTGGCAAATGGTAATGTTTGTTGAAAAGGATGTAACATTTCATGACTCTTTTTCGAGTTCTATCTGATGAAAACCTGACATTAAATCCAGGCACGAAAAGTACTTCGCCCTTCCCAGTTGATCTAGAATATCATCAATCCTTGGGAGTGGGAATTTATCGGACAACAATTTTTTATTGATCTGACGATAGTCAATTACTAATCGCCATTTTTTCGTTTCGGAATTAGGCAGTGATTTCTTTGGTACAAGTAACAATGGGCTGTTATAAGCTGATACCGATGGTTCAACTATTTTGTCATCTATTAACTTTTGGACTTGTTTTTGTATCTCGTCTTTTTGACTGTGAGGATTTCTGTAGTTCTTTATATATATTGGTTCATCATCTTTCAGTCTCAGTTTTTGTTTATAAAAATTATTGGTAGTTATAGCTTCGGTTTCCAAACCGAACACATCACTATACTGTGTGCATAATTTGGTTAGTTGGCTATTGAACTGTTGTGGGAAATTCTTCGAGAGTGTCGCTAATACCGTTTTCTCTCTATCTTCTGAACTTGTTTTAACTACTTCGTAGTTCGAAAGTGATTCGTAATGCAAGTTATTTATATTGACTATTTGATTTGTGTTTGTTGTATTTAGCAATTTTATGAATGCGTTTTGAGAAGATGCTATGGTATTTGCTATGTAAATACCCTGCTGAATTTCTTGGTTCGGAATTAATATACTGTCTTCCGCTGAGGAATTATTTATTTTTCGGACAACTTGTGATCTTGCTGGCAGAACTATGGAGTTGTTGCCAGAACTGTATGCTATTGGTACATATATGGGATATTGTAAATTATTTGGTCTAATTATAAGCCAATCGTCAGTCGGTTTAAAATCTAATTTTTTTTTTTTTTTTTAACGTTTAATATATATTTGTTGAATCTACTCTTAAATTAGAGCCTAAGAACAAGTTTGAGATATTTTTCTTAGACTAGTACTTAAGATAAATCCTGGGGATATTGCAGGCGGCCCTAATCACTTGTTATTGGGTTGGTCTGTCATTTCTTTTAAGACGAGTTCTATTATTAGTTCGCGTAAGGGAATTGGCAAGAACATTTGGGTGTGCATCCAGTTTCGCAGAATACTTTAGTTGTTGAGTACCTATTTCAAATTTTACGCTAGGTATATTTAGATCATTTTGAATGTTGTCGTTTCGTATATACCACGGGGCCCCCGTGATTGATCTTAAAATCTTCGACTGCGCTCTTTGTATAATATCGACATTGCTGGTACTTGCATTTCCCCATAGTACGGCTCCGTAAGTCCAGATGGGTTTCAGTACGGAGTTGTATAGGAGGACTTTATACTCCAGACGTAGAGGGGACCGAGCATTCATGATCCAATGTAGGCTACTCGCTTTCAGTTTAAGCTGTGACTTTTTTGCTTCGATGTGCTTGCGCCAAGTTAGTCTTCTGTCTAGGTGGATGCCAAGGTAAGTGACATCCACGGCTTCAGGAACTGGTACGTTGTTTAGCATTAGAGCTGGGTAGTTTCTTCTGTTAAGCGTAAATGTAACATGTTTGCATTTCTGCTCGTTGACCCGGATACGCCAGGTTGCTAGCCATTCCTCTACCACCTTAAGGTGTTCCTCTAGTTTTGCAGAGGCTTGTATTAAGCATTTGGATCTGCTAAGGATTGCCGTGTCATCGGCAAAAGTGGACGTTGTAAGTCCTAAACTCGTTGGTAGGTCTGCAGTGTACAGCAGGTAGAGCAATGGACCGAGTACACTGCCTTGCGGTACACCAGCTTTGATTTCAAAATCAGCGGAGACGGAGCCATTACATCTTACAGCGAATTTCCTATTGTAAAGGTAAGATTCCATGAGTTTGTGTGTGTACTGTGGCAGTTTTTGCCGGATTTTGAACATCAGACCCTCCAGCCAAACTCTATCGAAAGCCTGGGCAACGTCGAGAAAGACAGCCGCACAGTATTCTTTTAGTTCGAATGCTGTTCGTATTTCGGATGTTATGCGATTGACTTGTTCAATTGTACCATGGATTGTGTTCTCCGATGCCAGAAATGAGTTTAGGCGGATCTGCAGGACCTTTTCAAAAAGCTTCGAAAGACATGGCAGCAAACTAATTGGCCTATAGGATGATGGCTGGGTTTTGTCCTTTCCCACTTTAGGAATCATGATGATAGTGGACTTTTTCCATGTTTTTGGGAAGTAGCCAATTTTTATTATAGCGTTGAACAGTTTGCAGATATATTGTATTGCAATGATAGGGAGTTCTAGGATCATTTTCGGTGTGATTAGGTCATGGCCAGGGGCTTTTTTCGGCTTTATGTGGTTTTTAATAACTGCAGTGATCTCGTCCGATTGGAGTTCCGAGTACTCACTATCCGTTAATGTGTTCGAAGGGGGAAGTACAGATGAGTTTGATGTTAGATTTGGCTGGAAAACCATTTTAAGATGTGTGGCAAATACGGATGCCCTCTCTTCGTCACTGCGGGCCCATCCACCGGTTGGACTCCTTATCGGTGAAATTGTCTCTGTAGGAGCGCTTAAAGTTGGGTGGGCTTTCCACAGAGGATGTTTAGTGCTGGTTGGACTGAGCTTTTCTATGTATTTCCTTTGAGCCCAGCTTTCCTCTTGTCTTAACGCCTTGGAGAGGTTGCGATTAGCATGCCTTAGGCGAAGTTTTGCTGCTGGTGAGCGAGTAATCTGCCATTCTCTTCTTAGACGTCGTTTTTCCGTTACTAATTGTTCTATCCGCCGGTTCGTAGGCCTGTCAACAGGTTTGGTGTAAGAAGAGGCATGTGGAGTAGATACTCTTGCTGCAGCTCCCATCATCGACTCAAGTGCAGAGACGCACATATCAATGTCCTCTGCAGCATCCAGTTTCGGCGAACAGTCAATGTGGGCACTCATGTACATTTTAAATTTAAGCCAATTTGTTTTGTTGTTTGTAAGCCTATATGGGCGATCAAGTACTTGAGGTCTTGTTAATAATGTGAATAGCACTGGAGAGTGATCGGAAGTTAAATCTAGCAGTGTTTCCGCAGTGATCCGATTACGTGGAATCCTCTTGGTTACTGCGAAATCAATCAAGTCAGGCACTTTCTGTGGATCTGTGGGCCAATAAGTAGGCCTACCCGGTGAGACGCAATCCATCTTATTGAGAGGGTTGACTATTGTGTTGTACAACTGCTTTCCTTTAGGATTTACCAGGCGAGATCCCCAGTGCGTATGTTTGGCATTATAGTCCCCTGCTGCAATGAAGCGATCTCCGAGTGTGTTAAAGAAATCGGTAAATTCCTTTTCAGAGATTGAGAAGCGTGGTGGGCAGTACAGGGCGACCAATGTAGTGTTGCCGCAGCTGGTTTGGACGGTTATAGCAGTTGCTTGTAGGTGCTGTGTTTCAAATCTGTTGAAGAACGAGTGTTTTATACGGTTTTTGATTAGGATACCGGTCCCGCCATGAGCTTTTCCGTCTGGATGGTTTGTTGCGTAGAAGGTATATTTTGGTATTTGAAAATTATTTTTTGATGTTAAATGTGTTTCCGAAATCAGCAAAACGTCGATTTCACTTGAGTCTAGGAATAGTTGCAGTTCATTTTTGTGCTTGGAGATGCCGTTAGCATTCCAAAGACATAGACGTAGGGAAGCCATTATTTATTCTCGATAAGCTTCTGGATAAGCAGGTTTTGATTCCGCATCAGTTCGTGCATACAGTTTTGCATGAACGTCATAAAAGTGGTCATGTTTTGATTGAGTGAAATCAATAGGGCCTCTAGACCACTTGGAGTTTGCTGGCCAAGCACTGGTGCGCTAGGTTGCGGATTCTGTAGATGGCGGAGTGACGGGGTCTCTTTCGCGGGCTCCGTCTGTCCAGTTCGGAGCACACTAGCGAAGGATACACTAGGACTGGTTGTAGCAGTCATGTTGGATGATCTAGCAGCCTTGGCGAAGAAGACCTCTGGTGTAGTTTTGGAGGCGTTGAAGATGATTTTTGGTCCAGCTGGGGGTTTCCGCCCGTTTAGGTGTGATTTAAGATCCTTAAAGACAGGACATCCTCTGTAGTTGGCCGTGTGGTTCCCTCCACAGTTGCTGCATAGTCTTAGTGCGACGTTGTTTCTGTCCTTGGTGCAAATTCCATCTTCATGATGTTCGCCGCAGCCAACACACACTGACCTAAGATTGCAATTGTTAGAGGTGTGGTTGTATTCCTGGCAGTTTTTACACTGCGGTGGTTGGCGTCTCTTATGGGGCTCCTCTACGGTGATTCTTCTGTGCAATAGAAGCTGTAGGTTGTAGATCGGGTGCACTTCATTTGGCTTCGACCGCTTTGCATCTGGTTGGAGCTCGATTTTAAAGAGCGGCTGTGCGACTTTGTTCCTGTTGATGATGTTGACAACGGACTTGACCGCAAACCCTTTTTCGACCAACGCGTCTGCTATTCAATCCCCTTTAACACAACCTGGAGCCCTTTACTGCTTTTGAGTTGGTAGGTATAGAAGTTGATGTTAGCGTTACGGAGGTACTTTTCGATGATGCGGAAATTGTCCTCAGTTTGGGCTTGACATTTAATTTCTTTAATGTTACCCCTATTGAGAGGGGTTACAACAAAGTTATTTGCCCCTACTGTTTCTACTAGCTTCGAAATCAGGGCGCTGCAGTTGGCTCCACGGATGTATAAAGGGGGTGGTCTAGCCGATTTAACTTTATCTACAGCGCCGGCTTGATCGTCTTGCTGATCGGCAAGAATTTTAAAACGATTCCCGCTAAGGGGTGCTACTCGTTCATTTGGTTTGGTTATTTTCGGCGTATTGCCACTTTTTTTCTTTTGCGGGCTTAGCTTCCGCTTAGTTATTTTAATATATCTATCCATTCCAGTTTGGACAGAAGTCGTTGGGTTTACTATTGTAGCTGACTCTGGGCGACTTGTCGTTGTCGGCTTGAGGCAGGTCAATACTTCAGCAGACGTTGCAGTAGTTGCTGTCAACGAGCTGACGGTGCTGGTCGGTGCAATCGGTGATCCAGTTATCGATATTGATGGAGAAGCACACTGCTCTCTCCACGGTAAGTTGCTGTTAATTGCTGAGTGGCTGGCACTTTCGGTGTTATTGCTTACGTTAGCATTCGGTGTTGTCGGCGACACCACCGAAAAGTACGCGTTGTTGCGTTGGACCGAGAGTCGACGCTCACGTTGTTGTTGTACAATTAGTTCTTGTAGTTGTTGCTGGTGGAGATCGAGAGAGCTTGGGCCCGAATTGGTGGACATGGCTTTTGTAAAAATTAGCACTTTGTTGTTGCAACTTAGTATTTATTGCTATTAGAGCAATCTAATAGCAATATGATTGTAAATAGGAGTCTCTGAGCCGACTGAGAGCCCTACACAAATTTTTGCAAACGCGGTCTTTTTTTTTTTTACACTCAATTTTTGCGGAGTGCATTAAAAAACAAGTCTGCACACGGCGGCAGTTGAATTGGAATGAGAAAATCTAATTGACAGTTATATTTTCTTATGAAATCGATACCTAGTATTCCATCACAAGGAATAGCGAATTGTAAATTTACGATATGAAAATCGTGTGGAATTATGTATTTAGAGGTTTGTATTTCTATGGAAGTAAGTCCTTTTGATTTTGTTATTTCTTGACTTATTCCCTGTATATTTATTATTTGATTGGTTTGAATATATTGGAAGTTGTCGGAATTTTCTTTTAATATGGATATGTCAGCACCTGTGTCTATTAAAAATACTAACTCTTTTCCTGTTGCTACGTTAGTGAAACTTGCAAATGTGCTTTGACTGAGACTGATGGTGTAAACCTTGTAATTTTTTATTGTCGAGTATCTAAAGGTTGTTGGGAGTTTCCCGAATTATTCTGGGCTACCCTAACATTGCTATTATTAGAGTTATAACCTCTGTTTTATTGGTTATTTCCTCTATTCCCTCTGTTATTATTTCTGCCGTAACCTCTGTTGTTTCCTCTGTAACTATTGTTTCTGTTTTGTTGGAAATTTTGGCCGTTATTGTTTTTGTTATAGTTGTTGTAATAACCACGACCATTGCCTCTACCACGATAATTATATTTGTTATTGTAATTACCACGGTTTCTTTGAGCAAATAGAACCGTATTTGGATTACCTGATATCTCAGTACTTTTTTGTAGGTACTTTGCTATAGCTTCGTCCATGGTTTTGAAGTTACCAGAGTCAAGTATATTTTTA
Source organism: Drosophila willistoni (assembly GCF_018902025.1). Classification (NCBI taxonomy): domain Eukaryota; kingdom Metazoa; phylum Arthropoda; class Insecta; order Diptera; family Drosophilidae; genus Drosophila; species Drosophila willistoni. The sequence continues at coordinate 49,274 of NW_025814119.1, forward strand.
ATTCTGTTGTGTTCGCAATTTCCAATCATTGCTTCTATAGCATCGTCTGTGCTATTCTTAAGAGCAAGTGCTGCAGGCATACCTTCTTCGATATATGCAGATTGAAGTGTTTTGCGTAAGTTATCTATCTGCGAAGTAAATTCGTCAGCGGTTTTACCTTTCTGAGTTGTATTCTTCAATCTGGCTTTTATAACTTTAGATGTTTCACCAATTACAAAGCCTTGCAATTTTTGTATTATTGCTTCTATTGAAGTTTCTTCTTCGACTTTATATAGTGTTGGGCCAATAATTTTTGATTTTATTACCTCAACTGCTATACTTTCGTAGTCGCCTTTCATCATATCTACCAACCTCAGAGCTGTTACGAATCTTTTGAGTTGCATTTTCATGCCATTAAATTCAGGTATGGCTATGTTTATATCTTTCATATATGCCCTTCGGGCATTTAATTCTGTCATCCTGTCAGTTGTGTTTATTACACTTGTATTGGTGTCCAAATCTGATTCGTTGTCTTGTTCAGACAACGCTTCTATATCAGGTAATGTTAATAGCGCAGGAATTGTTAGATCGTTTAGATCTTTCTCTTCTATTTCTTCCTCGCTTGTTTCAGATTCTTCACCTTCTTGCTCTGTTTCCTTTTTACAGGTGTCTATGCTCAGGGGTGAATTAAGGACGGTAGGTACAAATATATCAAGATTGTATTTTGTCTTTATAGAGATTAGGTTTGTACGTAACTTCATCAGTAGATTGGAAATCTTTGACCAATTTGCTTTACCTATGCTCTCTCTATTAACATGCACTAAATTTCTTGCTTCGTTGAATGAATCAACTAGAAGTTTTGCGTGCTTGTTTATTGTTTCCTTTTGGATGTTTCTATTTTGTGTAACGCATTTATATGATTTTTTGAAATTTTCTTTAATATTTTGGATATGGAGAAGTAATTCTTCCCATTCCATGCTTCAAAGTTTATTTTTGTGTTCTTTTTTTTTTAATTCCGTGAGAGATCGATTATCTCTATGGGTTCTTCAAACAGTTTATGTACCCAGGTGGGTAGAATTCTATTTTTTTGCTTTAGGCGATTATATGCTTCTACTATGGATCTTTCTATCAAGTGGGCTATCCTTGATTTGAATTTCTTGTTATTCACAATCCAGTATTTAATTTCTTTATATTTTGGATTGGTTTCACCTCTGTTGAAGAGGAAATCTAAGAATGGAACATATTTGTTCAAATATTTAAGTTCTACTAGATCCATTTGTATATTATATCTAGGCCATCTGCTCTACTCTTATATTTTTCTTGATTTTTGCTTTATTTTTGCAACAACTTATTATTGTTGAGCTTCATCCATCAGGTAGAAGCGAAATGTGCCTGTTGAGTTGGAAAAACAGCATATATTAGGTACAGTGACAATAAAACTCATCTGTACCATTGCACTTCCTTTAACTGGAAATTCTTCTCCCGTTAAATCGAAGTATGCTAATCTTATCTGTACTAGATTTATCGAACTTTGTGCCGATTTAATATTATCCCTATTAAAAACCTCAACTAAATCCGCTGCAATGTTTGGATTCCTATTCACTATCTTCCTAAAATAATTGTCTAACGTACTCATTTTAATCAACCAATATATATTTTATTCAGCTTAAAAATTTGTTTTTTTTTTTTTATTTGGAAATTGATATATATATTTTTTTCTTTTGATAATAATTTTTTTTTAAATGCATTTTTATTACAATTGTTGCATATGTTATTTAGATCTTATCAAGATCATTAGCATGGCTTAAGGCTGATTTTGTTACACATTTATTGTGTAGTTTGTATGCTTTATATAACACATATGCGCTCATTATTATTACAATTACTAATAAAAGTGCATTTGTTGGTTTTAAATCTACATTCGATGACTCTATTTTGTTAATTACATTTGCAGTGGAGCCCACTGTTTTAGTATCTATTAACCCCATATTGGGTGTATCAAATGTATCATCAAACTTGCTTATTTTGTTATCAAACATTCCATTTAAAGAAAAGGTTTGGAATAAATATTTATTTCATTTGGCTTTTAATTTTTTTTTTTTTTATACCCTTGCAAAAAGGGTATATTAATTTTGGTCAGAAGTGTGCAACGCATAGAAGGAAGCATCTCCGACCATATAAAGTATATATATTCTTGATCAGCATGACGAGACGAGTTCATATAGCCATGTCCGTCCGTCCGTCCGTCCGTCCGTCCGTCTGTCCGTCTGTCCGTCTGTCCGTCCGTCTGGATCAACGCAAACTCCTCCTAGACCGTTAGAGCTACAGAGTTGAAATTTTGCATGTAGGCTTGTATATACTGCAGGCGTTGTATATCTCGGATTCAGCCGGATCGGATCACTATATCATATAGCTCCCATACAAATGACAAAGTCACGAACAGTGACTTTGCTTAATAACTTCGTTATTTTCTGAGCTATTCTCGTGAAATTTAATATTGGTGAGTTAATTACACATATAAACGACTATGCCAAATTTGATCAAGATCGGGTGACTATATCATATAGCTCCCATAGGAACAATCGGTCGAAAACAGTGACTTTTGTCAATAACTTCGTTACTTTTAACGCGATTGCTCTCAAATTAAATATTTGTTAGTTTAATATATATGTGTATGACTGTGCCGAATTCGATAAAGATCGGGTTACTATATCATATAGCTCTCATAGGAACGATCGGTGGAAAACAGTGACTTTGATCAATATCGTCGTTATTTGCTATGCTAAGATTGTAGGCCGTTCTTTCGGAAACAGCTTTTTTAGATAAAACGTTTTTCCACTTTGATGGCTATAGGTAGGGAAAAAGTTACCAAAAAAGTTGCAAGGGTATACAAACTTTGACGCGGTCGAAGTTAGCCCCGGCCCTCTGGTTTTTTTTTTTTTCTTGGCAAAATATGCAATTTACTGCTTTTAATTCTTTTGTGTTTTTGAATTCACTTGCAAACTTACATGTTTTTGTTCTGTTGCTTAAGAATTTTTTTTTTTTTGGATACTGATCCGTTGGGCGTCAGTTAATAAATGGGGTAGTCCCGCGTAGCTGCTAACTACGTAATCTAAGTCAGGCGGGATGGTGAGACACTGAAGTGGATAACTGTTAGGAAGTTTAGGTTGGAGGACTTGACTTCGTCCCCTTTGATGATTACTGCCCTTGTGGTACAGTAATGTATTTAATAAAGACAAATATATCAGCTGTGCGCCGGAGTACAATTGAAGCGACTTGAGTCTTCTTTATTTAAAATCGAACTAAAACTAACGACAAAGGCCAAGCATAATTCTACCCAGGAAAGCCAATGCATTGCGCCATCACGCCACAGTCGGCATGCCGACTCAGCATTCTAATTATGTATATGCCGCCACAGCGGGAGAGTGAGGATGTATCATATTGCATATTGGGCCAAGGCGGCCGCGCGAATTAAGATTGAGTCTGTTCTGGTTGAGTGTTAAATCAAGACTGCTTTATTGAATCAAATCATATTCTGGTTTGGCTTACATCTAAGTGTTTATAATGTTTTCTTCTGGTCACTTTTCTTGTGACACTCTATGTTTAGGGAAACTGTCATTTATCTTGTGACACTCTATGTTTAGGGAAACTGTCACTTATCTTGTGACACTCTATGTTTAATGGAATGGTATTGTTTATGTTTACATTAATGTGGAGTGTAGACCTCTTGGGTCGGCTGTTATGGAAAGTGTTGCTAATGGCATAACTCCTCCCCTCTGAGAGTATGAATTCTCCTGAATTCTGTTTACATTAATGTTTATATTTTTCTTTTTACAGTATATATGTATATAAATGGATAAACATATAATAATAATAATAAAAAGTGTTAAAAATATGCCATTTGTCATTTTCTTTTCGCATTTAAGTTCTGAGATTTCTTTTAAATTGTCAAAATTATCTATTGTTACATGATCAAAGTTAATTGTGTTTTTATAGGTTTGATTCAATAGTTCTGTTGGATAAAAAAATTTTTCGTGAAATTCTGTTTTTTCGTTAAAAAATATTTCATTTAGAATTTGAATTTTACAGTTACCGAATTGAATTAAGTTACTTCCCTTAAGTATAATATTTTTTTTATCGCAATTTTGATATATTTTTGTATTCTTGGCATTTTTGATTATAATTGTATCATCGTCAATTTCTTCGATACTCGTTATATTGTTGAATACAAATTTGCAATTATTATTAATGGTACAACTTTTACTTAATTTTAATTCTTTTAAAATTTTGTTGGGTTCATATGTAAATGTTTTATTATTTATTTCTGCAATTAACTGATTTTCTTGGTCTATTTGTATATAATCTATATTTGGTATAGGAATAATTAACTTAACATCTATGGTTATAAATGATTTTGGGATTTTAATTGCGATTATGATGCAATTATTCTTATATTTTAAAATGCCCATACGGATTAGCTTTAATTTATAAAAATCAATGTCAAATTTATTTATTTCCTCTTCTGATAAAATTTCTGGTACGATTATATTATTTTTTTGCTGATGCTATGTTTTCCTGAATATAATTTATTTTGAATTCTATATTTTTTAATTTCCCCATTTGGTCATTATGAAGTATTTTCATTTCTATTTCTTGATTTTGATTGTCCATGCTTGTAAGTATGTCCTTGATTATTGTTCTGTCTTGTTTAATTGTTTCTGCTAAGTTGTGTATTGTTTTATTAAAATGTGTATTTATAACAATTTGTTGGTTCATGTCTTGTATAATATTATGGTTGTTTTGGTCAATATTGTTAAGGTGGTCTAAAATATCTGTTCTATCTTCATCGTCCATAATTCCAAAAAGCCATTTGTATGTTGTTTTTTTCCCCTTTTTTCCTGTGATGTTAAAATTTTTTAATGTTTGTCTCCATTTGATTTATTATATTATTTAAAGGGTCGATATCAATAATGTGTAGTATAATTACTGTTTCATTAACTATTTCCGTGGAATAAGTTTGTATAGGTGCATATCCTGCATTTGATTGAATTGGTTCAATTTGTAATCTGCCTTGAACACACATTATAACGTAAAAAATTATGAAAATCTGAGGATAAGAGAAAAAAAATTTTTGTTTCAAGGATGTCCATCTGTATTTTGTTGGAAATTAATTTTTTCCTGCTTTGACGGTCTTTTTATATTACATGGATGAATATTATTTAATGTTGTAATTCTAAAATAAGGTTCATCCTTATGCCTAACTCGTTTATAGTTTTTAATTGGTCCTTCCTGTCTTTCCTCCTCATAATCTTCTCTTGTATTATTTTGTTTGCTTAAAATTTTTTCTTTGTGTTTGATAATAGTGTTTTTCAGTTTTTCCTCATCTTCTATGTTTTTTGCATAATTTGGTGTACATTTTATTGTAGAGTGATAACGGTTATTATAAGCTGTTATTGCTAATTGCATTTTGGATGAAATTGATAAATCATCATCTATTCCTGCTATTATTTCAATGAGAGTAGAATGTAGTCTTTCTATGTCTGCATTTCCTGTATGTGAATTTGGCTTTGTATAATGGATTTCTATTTGTTCTTGGTTTAAGTATTGTTTTATCTGTTCTGATCTAAATTCATTATCCATTATTATTTTATGTGGCTTATTGAATTTGGCAAAGTGTTCAATCATAATTTCCATTTTAGTTTTCCAGTTTTTATCTGTTATATTATAAGCGACTGCGAATTTTGTGAGCTTGTCTATGATTGTAACAAACGATTTGTGTTTTATATGAAATATGTCTAAATGTATAATTTGATTTTTAACATCCGGTGTTTCTGTGAATTGAAAGTTAGGTTTGATTGGTTTTCTGTCATATTTAATTTCCTTACATTTTTTACAATTTGAAATTATCAACTGAATATGGTCTCTTAGCTTTGGAAAATATATTTTGTTCTTTAACGAATTAAAAGCTTCATTTATTCCGCTATGTAATGAATCTTTGGTGTGGTAAATAGCTATTTGTTTGTGTAACTCTTCCTCGCTTGAAATTTCCTGAGCTCTCTTAGTACATTTAAAAAATTTTATATTATTACAGTGTGAAAAAATGTTCATTAAGATACATTGTATCTTATAATATTCTGAGTCTGGAACTTCTGAAAAAATTCCTACTGTTCCTTTATTGATATTATTTTGCATTTTGATTTCGATTTCAATTTCTGTTTCTGCTAGGCTTACTTCTATTATTTTTCTACCATGCTGAATATTAATATTGTCCGTTGTTGTATAAGTTACTATTATCTGAGTTTTATATTTGTTTACAATATCGTCTTTTATATAGAAATTTGTAAATCCTCCTTCCTCTGCTGAATGCTGTGTATCTGATAGTTCAAAGCTTTACTCATTTGTTTTATCCTTGTTTATTAGTTCAGCTGTTTCCTGTCTACTTAAAAAATCTGCCACTTTATTGTCTTTTCCTTTCAAATATATTATGTCATAATCGAATTCTTGTAATTTTAAAATCCATCTTTGGTGTCTTGCTGTCATTTCTTTCCCTTTGTATTTTGCGTTTAGATATTTTATCGGAGCATGATCTGTTATAATTTGGAATTTATTACCTATCACATAGTGTCTAAAATAGTTTACTGCATGTATAATGGATAAAAATTCTTTATCAATTGTACTGTAGTTTTTTTCGTGTTTATTTAGAGTTCTTGAAAGGAATGCAACTGGTTGCCCTTGTTGAGACAATACTGCACCTATTGCGAAGTCACTAGCATCTGTTGTAATGGTAAATGGTTTATCAAACTCTGGATATTTTAAGATTGGATGTGAGCTTATAAGTGTTTTAAGGTTTTCAAAGGCATCGATAAACTGTGGGTCATTTGTATTAATTTGTGTGCCTTTTTGTAAATATCTGATCATTGGGTAAGCTATTTTGGAATAGTCCTTAATAAATTTTCTGTAAAATCCTGTCATACCAAGAAATCCTTTCAATTGCTTTTCTGTTTTAGGTAGCTGCATTGCTTTTATTGCTTCTATTTTATGTGGATTGGGTTTAATCCCTTCCTTTGTGAGAATGTGTCCTAAATATTCAGTATATTGTTTCATGAAGGAACATTTGTCTGGTTGAATTTTTAAGTTATGATTTCTAAGTATTTTGAAAATGTTTTCTAGAGCAATCTTATGTTCCTCAAGTGTTGTTGAAAATATCAAAATATCGTCCATGTATACAACACAACTTTTGTTTATATAATCCCTCAGTATTTCATTCATTAAACGTTGAAATGTGGCTGGGGAATTTTTTAACCCAAAAGGCATTCTAACATATTCATATAAACCCATTGGTGAAATGAATGCTGTTTTCTCTATATCTTCTTCTGCCATTAAAATTTGGTGATAGCCTTTTGCTAAATCTAATGTAGTAAAATATTGGGCTTTACCGAGTTTGTCTAATACAGCGTCCATGATAGGTATTGGGTACTTATCTGGAACGGTTACTTGGTTTAAACGCCTATAGTCTACACAAATACGATACTTTTGAATTACAGAGCTATCTCTTTTTTTAGGTATGACACATATTGGAGAACTATATTTGCTTTTGCTTTTTCTTATAATTCCATTGTTTTCCATATAAATTATTTGTTTCTTTATTTCTTCTTCATATTTTGGGGAGACCCGATAGAGTTTTGAATTAATAGGTTGGTCTGTAGTAGTTTTTATGCTATGAACTATAGTGTTAGTATTGGTTAAGTGATCCCCTTCTTTGAAACATAACTTTTCGTACTTTTTTGAAAGATTTCTTATTATTTGTTCTTCCTCAGTATTGAGTTCTTTTAACTTAAGATCATCAATTTCACTTACTTCCATTACGCAAACATCTTCTGATTGTTTGGAAAGGAATGGAATTTCGACCCCATTGTTAAGTTTAATAATTTTGTTTTGAAAATCAATATTTAGAAAAATTCCTTTGAATGAAGTCCATACCCAATAGAAAATCATATGATTTTTCCAGCGGCATAGCCACCCATTTTGTTCTTGCATAATTTATATATTTAAACTCCCTTGGCACTTTTGTTTTCACTAAGTAACTGTCACTTTCTATTTTTTCCTTTATTGTATGTATGGTTTTTGAATATTTTTCAATTATTTTGTATTTGGAATTGTGTACATTAGTTGTGTTTAAAATGCTTATGGTTGATCCTGTATCTACTAAAATAATATAAGTATCTTCCTCTATTGTTCCTTTTATAAAAATTTTTTTTCATCCAAGGCTAGTTGGTAAAAAACTCTTGATTATCTGTGCTGTTTACTACTTCCTCATTTATATTATCTACACTCATTGCTTCTGCTGGTGGTTGCTGATAATTTTGTGGTTGCTGATAATTTTGATTTTGTCTTACGTTCTGACTCTGTTGTCTATTCGGATTTTGATACTGTCTCGTATTTTGACTCTGTTGTCTATTGGGATTTTGAGACTGTTTTACATTTTGACTCTGTTCAGTATTTCGGTTTGTATTTTTATTAGTTGTCTGTTTGTTATATGTACTATGGTCATTGTCATTTTTGGTTAATAATAGTTTTTTATTTAAATTTCCATAATTCAGACCAATATAATTTGCAAGTTCAATTCTTATATCTGTTAATGTTGTTTTATTCATTAAGGCAATGTCCATTGGACCACAAGATAATTCTTTTACTCTTTGAATTAAGAGACCACTTAATATGTCAACTAATCTGCTATTGTTTTCAAAGACCGAAAAATCAGTAATTTCCTCAACAATTGCTCTTACTTTAAAATCAAGATCTCGAACGGTAGTTACCCTTAACTTCACTTAAGTTATTAATTTTTCTGGTTAGACCCATTTGATCCGTTCTTGGGCGATAATGATGTCGAAGACGAGTTTTGCAATCAGCCCAAGATGTAGGGGGGTTAATATTAAGCATAGTTCTAGCATGACCTTGAATTTTGGTGTTGAATATAACAGTGAAGACCTTGTCGTTATCATCATACTCCTCCATAATTTGGTTGACTGCCGAAATGAAACCATGTAACGTTCCCTCCTGTCCAGTGAACACCGGCAAGTACCTTGTTTCCTTCTCGATGCTGTTTCTCTCCCTTGTTGTTGGATTAGAATGCATCTCTTGATTGGATATTATTATTGATGTTAGCATTTGAATGCATTGTTGTATTTCGTTAATTTGTGCCATTTTAATGGTGTATGTTTTATTGTTTCGTTAACTTTTTTTTTTTTTTTTTTAAGTTTCCACAATAATTCTGTTTGTTTGCACAAAGTGTTTTTACAATATTATATTGTTTCGTTATTTGTCACAAAATGTTTTTATAATATTATATTGTTTCGTTGGCTTAGATTTTCTCCAAAGTTTCCACAATATATATATTTTATTTTGTCACTAAATGTTTTGTTTTCCACAGTATTATATTGTTTCGTTATCTTTGATTGCGTTCAAAGTTTCCACAATATTTTAGCTGTGAACTCGAGTACCGACTGCGCCAATTAAGATTGAGTCTGTTCTGGTTGAGTGTTAAATCAAGACTGCTTTATTGAATCAAATCATATTCTGGTTTGGCTTACATCTAAGTGTTTATAATGTTTTCTTCTGGTCACTTTTCTTGTGACACTCTATGTTTAGGGAAACTGTCACTTATCTTGTGACACTCTATGTTTAATGGAATGGTATTGTTTATGTTTACATTAATGTGGAGTGTAGACCTCTTGGGTCGGCTGTTATGGGAAGTGTTGCTAATGGCATAACTCGCGTGTTATATTTGCCGACTCAGCAATGTCCAGCACCATGCATTCATGGGTGGTCATGTTACTTAAGAGGCAATACACTTGAATGTTGCGCACATAAATATTGTAACAAAGTGCTACAATATGTTTGTAATATTATTAATATGATATTTCAGAACATGCTACACTGCATACAACTCAGAAAATTATCATTGTGCCTGATGAGGCAGTTGAATGCAATGCCTTAACTGGATTCGACTTCGTTGCAGGCTCATACAACGTCTTTGAGGTCGCCAGTGTATATGAAGCACCAACAATCTATAAAAAGCAGTTCGCTTTAATAATTAATAAAAAGCATAGAAGAGCACCCGAAACAAACCCAGATAGAATGCCCAGTCAAACTTCAAATTATTCCGGATGCAACAACAATGAAGTCGTTTCACTAGTCGCCAGTCAAGATCTGTCTGCCTGCGAGTCAGAACCAGTCAAAATCGGGCAGTTGTTGTTCAAAGAAAAGATGGAACACCAAGGATTTGCATTGATTACCGAAAACTCAACAGTATGACCCTGTCTGACCGCTTTCCGGTCCCATTGATTGAAGAAGTTCTGGAAAAGCTTCAAGCGGCCACATTCTTTTCAGTTCTGGATTTGGAAAATGGTTTTCCACGTGCCGGTAGGGGAGTCCAGTAAGTACCTAACAGCATTTGTAACAAAAGAGGGTCTTTTCGAATTCAATAAGACGCCGTTTGGATTTAAAAATTTTTTAAATTAAAATTTAAAAATTTATAAGGTTTGTCAATTATGTCTTTCAAAATTTAATCAACGATAATATAATGCAGTTGTACATGGACGATATAATCGTGTATGCCCATTTCGCTGATGACTGATTAGAGAAGACACAGAAAGTTCTGCGATTGGCTGCATTGTATAAGTTAAACAGCAAACGGAAAAAATGCAGTTTCTTACAGTTACGAATTAACTTTCTTGGACACATCGTTTGGGGTGGAAAGATTTGGCCAGGCAAAGAAAAAACGGACGCCGTCAATCGATTTGGAACGCCCAAAAATGTTAGAGCAGTTCAGTCTTTTCTTGGACTCACTGGATTTTTCCGAAAATTTATTAAAGACTCCTCTCAAATCGCAAGACCATTAACAAATTTACTTTGAAAGGATCCAAAATTTTATATAGGTGCAGCTGAACTAGAATCTTTGCACAAGTTAAAGAAGTTGCTAACGAGCGAACCACTATACTCGAGAGGTGCTCCCACCGAGTTGCACACAGACGCATCAAAGCATGGTTTTGGAGCGATGCTACTCCAAGGTTTCAGCTACATGTTAGAAGCCAGAGCTACGTACCTGGCTCTACGAAAGTTCCGGCACTACCTGATTGGGATTTACTTCAAATTGGTGACGGACTGTTCAGCGTTCAAGCAGATGACAAAGAAGAAAGACGTGCCAAAAGAGGTGACATCGTATGTGCTGTATTTGCAAGATTTCACCTGTGATATTATTCACAAACCAGGAAAAAGTATGCACCACGTGGATCACCTGAGCCGCTATCCACAATCAATTTATTTATTTATTTATTTATTTATTTATTTACGTCAACTAACACAGCAGTCGACGAAAAAGCTTAAGCTAAAGACAGATAGTAATTAATTGAAGAAGATGGCTTAGCTATATTCACAACCAAACATCCCCGACCCGATGGAGGTGTTTTATTTGCATAAGGTGCCAGCTATGCCCCGAGTCACAGCCAATGTGGTCAGGGATGAGTTGCAGCCAATCCAAGTCCAGAATATTATCATTGGTTTCGCTGTAGATGATTAAAAAGTATAGCGCGAAGAGAAGTGACAGAAAGATGAGGAGAAATTAGGTGAGAAAGGTTGTTAAAATTTAAATTATATCAGCGGAGGTATCGGCACGCATCAAAAAGGCGCAAAGTATTGATAACCATATTAAGGCTGTGGTAACTATTCTCAATCAACAGTCGTACGAGAATTACATATATATGTATCAAAGGCGTTGTACTATTCAAAGCAATAAATGGAAATGATTTAATCGTGGTGCCAAAACAGATGATGAATGAAATAATTCGAGAAGCGCGCGAAATTGGCCATTTTGCTACCCGCAAGACAATGCATGCGATTTGTCAGCAGTATTGGATCCCTCATTTAGAGCGTAAGGTGTCTAATTTTATTCATAATTGTATAACGGAAACAATAATTCACAGCAAAAAAAATTGGCAAGCAAGAAGGTCAGATGCATTTGATTGACAAAGGTGACACCCCGTTGCATACTCTGCATATCGACCATTTGGGGCCGATGGATGTCACGTCTAAGTCGTACAAATATATCCTAGCCATGGTAGACGGATTTGCGAAATTTGTGTGGCTCTTTATAGTCGTAAAAAGGAATGGCCGCTATGAGAGTCGAAAGTCGTAGTCGTCAGTTGTCAGTCGAAAGTCGTCGCGAAGCTCAATCAAAGTTGTTCTCAAATCTCTTTTATATAACCAATGTACTGTAACCTAACCACTCAGAATCATTCATAATACTACTATAATACTATAATCACTATAATAAACTTTACATGTATATAAATTAAACACAATCTTAGTTAGTCGCATAAAAAAATAAAGTTTTATTTGAAATTATTTAATATTGAGTACACATTTGAAATCTATCTTTTTTACTGGAAGACTTTGTGACTACTAGACTGAGCTAAGATCGCGGAGCTCTAACGAAGTGACAAGTTTTGTACTAGGATTAAAGACTGAATTGTGTAGATCGATTATGTTTGAATGAAGCCTCTGATTTTGGACGTCGATGGTGACAGCGACGCTTGTTGAGTCCAATGGTCCAACGCGAGCGTGGAATCTGTTTATCATGAAATTGATTTGGGCGACGTGATGGCTGGTGCACCGAACATGATGCTTATTGCCGAATTGATTTATGGGATTGGGCGGCTTGCCGTCTGATGTACCGAATTTGACACCATTACCCTAGGAATGTTTAGTCTGGCGCTTGGCGGTGCCTTCTATGATCGTGCCGATGCTCATTACGTCGATGCTCATTACGTCAGTGCTCATTAATGTTCTCTATGGGTGTAGTGTGAGTGTGATTGTGATGGTGAAGCATATCTGGTCTTAACTTATATATATCGAATATACATTATTGTTCTTAGTATTTTCCATTTTCTTTATTTTGAATACTTTCTACTGTTCACTCTCACTTTGTATTAATAAACTGTTAGCGCAGCGAGTTTAGGTGTTATTCCGGCACGTCTGATTTTTCAACTGCTTATGCCGACTCCAATGACTTAACACCAAACCTCACTCGACAACATTTCTAATGTTGTCACGCTGCCAGGCTTATCAACATATATCTAGCAACAATGCTTCTGCAAAGGCAACATCTCAAATCTGCGCTCTACCTTTGTTTGAGAAAAAATCATTATGTCATCCATGTAAACTATGACAAACGAGTAGGCAAGGTCACCCAATGCCTTCATTACAGCGCGCTGGAACACAGACGGCGCATTTTTAAGACCGAAAGGCATCGTCAAAAACTCATATTGTCCCTCCGGTGTAACGAAAGCTATACGCTCAATTGAATTTGGGTGAATAGGAATCTAATGGAAACCACTTGCCATGTCCAGACGGGAAAAATATCTTGCCCCACCCAGTCTAGAGATTTGATCATTAATTAAAGGCAACGGATACTTGTCGGCCACAGTATTTAAATTCAACGCGCGATAGTCAACGCAAAGCCGGTCAGAGCCGTTTTTCTTTTTGACAAGCAGTATAGGGCTGGCAAATGGCGAACAGCTAGGCCGAATAATTTTCGACTCTATTAACTCCTTATTCCTACCTCTTACTATTTCTTTTTCATCTTAACTGAGCCGGTATGGTCGTCTCTGAACAGTTTTGTTTGGATCAATAGAACGAATTTCCAATTGGACGGTTGTAACTCGACTCTTTGGAATTCCGTCAATAAAAAAACTTGAATATTCACCTAGAATGTTCAGTAAACAAGACTCAGTATCGATATTAGCCGGATTTGAAGAGGTATCAGAGACAGACACAGCACATACAGATATTGTTTTCAGAAATTCGACCTTATCACATGACCTTAAAATTATGATAAAGAATTTCACGACCTATTATAATGTCGTAATTTAAGCTAACGCTTAGAACAACATGAAACAGAACTTCAAGGAAATGATTACTTATTTTAACATTTGACAAAATTTGCAAAGTACTAGTTACTGTATGGTTTCCAATGCCCTTTAAGAGGACTAAATTGTTAATTCGTTTTCCCGAAAGCTTATGTGATATTGCTTCCTTTACAAGAGAACATTCAGCTCCGGAATCAAAGAAAAATGGGTACGACTCGCCGGATTGGCTTAGGGTACCAATTGGTTCTTTAACTTGGCACAAGTTTACACGTCTTTCTTCAATTCTTTTCGGTATTAATGATGATGATCCTTCAGGGCAAGCAAACTTCATGTGTCCAGCAACTCCGCATTTGAAACAAGTAATTGGTCCTCTCTTCGTCTCTGGTGGATTGTGCAGTGTGCTGAGAAAATCTCTGGTTTTCTTGTCTTCTTAAACGGCAATCCGCCATTTTGTGTCCATTTTTTCCGCAAAAGTGACATTTCACGGCAGGTTGTGCTGCAGAAACAATTCCTTGAATTGGTTCCACGTTATACCAGCAAAAGAAATTTGGGGTAGCCAATTGGACGCACTCCCTTCCAGCGATTTGCTTAGGGCCATGAAAAGTGCGCTGCCCTCCAACGAATTCTCCGCCAGTATTAGGTCCACAGTCGAGCACCATGCAGCAGCACTTGATCCCAAAGAATCAGGGTCAAACTTTGGCAAGACAACTGATTTTGTACGACCTTGCTCCAGTCGTCCACTTTTAGCTGCCTGATCACCTCGATTAAACTACGGTGTTGCGCTTCCAAAATCATGCACAAGCGGTCGTCAGGATTAATTTGCGGTGGAGACAATCCCACTTCTGATATCGAATATACATTATTGTTCTTAGTATTTTCCATTTTCTTTACTTTGAATACTTTCTACTGTTCACTCTCACTTTGTATTAATAAACTGTTAGCGCAGCGAGTTTAGGTGTTATTCCGGCACGTCTGATTTTTCAACTGCTTATGCCGACTCCAATGACTTAACACCAAACCTCACTCGACAACATTTCTAATGTTGTCACGCTGCCAGGCTTATCAACATATATCTAGCAACAATGCTTCTGCAAAGGCAACATCTCAAATCTGCCGAGTCATCCTGCAATCTCAACATAACAATTGTCAACCTGCAGAGGGCAGTGTTGGACATACCATAGTTACAGGTGACATACCTGTCAATTCACATATCAAACATTAACAAAACATTAGCCTACTCTTAGGCACTCTAAGTTCTCCGACATATACATATATTCAACATTTTTTTTTCGTTTTGTTTCTCATAATTGTCCCTACTCGATCAACGCAGTGATCTCCTGTCTATTTGACGTGTAGCTTTATGGGCCACACTCTAGACCTAGCAACGCAATTATTGCTCAGTTTAACATAGTAAAATTTTTTTTTTTCAAACAATTTTAATTTATGATGTGTTTAATTGTTGGGCGTTCTCTTTAGCGCTACCGGTCCTACTGCGTCCTGGGTCTAGCTTGTCTAGACGGTGCCGGTGCTGGTCTTCGCACAGGCTGATGGGGCGCCGGTGTCGGTCCTCTAGACACATGTGTACTCGCAATATGGCGAGTCCAACGGTCCAGGGCAGTCCGCCGGGCACGTCTTCTCCGGTGTGGGCTGGATTATCTTCTTGAATTAATTACTTTTATATCTTTCATTCATTCGCAATTCAGCTGGCGCCGTGTACAGACGTGTTTTTTAATGCACTCCGCAAAAATTGAGTGTAAAAAAAAAAAAAGACCGCGTTTGCAAAAATTTGTGTAGGGCTCTCAGTCGGCTCAGAGACTCCTATTTACAATCATATTGCTATTAGATTGCTCTAATAGCAATAAATACTAAGTTGCAACAACAAAGTGCTAATTTTTACAAAAGCCATGTCCACCAATTCGGGCCCAAGCTCTCTCGATCTCCACCAGCAACAACTACAAGAACTAATTGTACAACAACAACGTGAGCGTCGACTCTCGGTCCAACGCAACAACGCGTACTTTTCGGTGGTGTCGCCGACAACACGGCGCTGTAGATAAAGTTAAATCGGCTAGACCACTGTTCGCCGAAACTGGATGCTGCAGAGGACATTGATATGTGTGTCTCTGCACCTGAGTCGATGATGGGAGCTGCAGCAAGAGTATCTACTCCACATGTCTCTTCTTACACTAAACCTGTTGACAGGCCTACGAACCGGCGGATAGAACAATTAGTAACGGAAAAACGACGTCTAAGAAGAGAATGACAGATTACTCGCTCACCAGCAGCAAAACTTCGCCTAAGGCATGCTAATCGCAACCTCTCCAAGGCGTTAAGATAAGAGGAAAGCTGGGCTCAAAGAAAATACATAGAAAAGCTTAGTCCAACCAGCACTAAACATCCTCTGTGGAAAGCCCACCCAACTTTAAGCGCTCCTACAGAGACAATTTCACCGATAAGGAGTCCAACCGGTGGATGGGCCCGCAGTGACGAAGAGAGGGCATCCGTATTTGCCAGACATCTTAAAATGGTTTTCCAGCCAAATCCAACATCAAACTCATCTGTACTTCCCCCTTCGAACACATTAACGGATAGTGAGTACTCGGAACTCCAATCGGACGAGATCACTGCAGTTATTAAAAACCACATAAAGCCGAAAAAAGCCCCTGGCCATGACCTAATCACACCGAAAATGATCCTAGAACTCCCTATCATTGCAATACAATATATCTGCAAACTGTTCAACGCTATAATAAAAATTGGCTACTTCCCAAAAACATGGAAAAAGTTTACTATCATCATGATTCCTAAAGTGGGAAAGGACAAAACCCAGCCATCATCCTATAGGCCAATTAGTTTGCTGCCATGTCTTTCGAAGCTTTATGAAAAGGTCCTGCAGATCCGACTAAACTCATTTTGGCATCGGAGAACACAATCCCTTCACACCAGTTCGGCTTCCGCGAAAAACATGGTACAATTGAACAAGTCAATCGCATAACATCCGAAATACGAACAGCATTCGAACGAAAAAAATACTGTGCGGCTGTCTTTCTCGACGTTGCCCAGGCTTTCGATAGAGTTTGGCTGGAGGGTCTGATGTTCAAAATCCGGCAAAAACTGCCACAGTACACCCACAAACTCATGGAATCTTACCTTTACAATAGGAAATTCGCTGTAAGATGTAATGGCTCCGTCTCGGCTGATTTTGAAATCAAAGCTGGTGTACCGCAAGGCAGTGTACTCGGCCCATTGCTCTACCTGCTGTACACTGTAGACTTACCAACAAGTTTAGGACTTACAACGTCCACTTTTGCAGATGACACGGCAATCCTCAGCAGATCCAAATGCCCAATACAAGCTTCTGCAAAATTAGAGGAACACCTCAAGGTGGTAGAGGAATGGCTAGCAACCTGGCGTATCCGGGTCAACGAGCAGAAATGCAAACATGTTACATTTACGCTTAACAGAAGAAACTGTCCAGCTCTAAAGCTAAACAACGTACCAGTTCATCAAGCCGTGGATGTCACTTACCTTGGCATCCACCTAGACAGAAGACTAACTTGGCGCAAGCACATCGAAGCAAAAAAGTCACAGCTTAAACTGAAAGCGAGTAGCCTACATTGGATCATCAATGCTCGGTCCCCTCTACGTCTGGAGTATAAAGTCCTCCTATACAACTCCGTACTGAAACCCATCTGTACTTACGGAGCCGTACTATGGGGAAATGCAAGTACTAGCAATGTCGATATTATACAAAGAGCGCAGTCGAAGATTTTAAGATCAATCACGGGGGCCTCGTGGTATATACGAAACGACAACATTCAAAATGATCTAAATATACCTAGCGTAAAATCTGAAATAGGTACTCAACAAGTTAAGTACTAGACTAAGAAAAATATCTCAAACTTGTTGTTAGGCTCTAATTTAAGAGTAGTGTACTATGTCCCACAATTCACAATAATACAACAATTATATTTTCGCTTAGTTGCTGGTGTTTTCACTTAGTGTTCTGTTTATTGAATGAATTCTTAAATCTTAACAATTGTTCACTATAGCTAATGTCCGCGTGACTGCGCTGCCAGTGAAGCTAGCAGAGGAGCGGTAAGCTTATGTATAAATGTTTACATAATTATGTATGCTCGCTGCGGGAGAGTGAGGACGTATCATGTTCACTTGGTGACTGAGTCGTTGCGCGTGTTAGATATGCCGACTCAGCACTGTCCAGTACCATGCACTCATGGATGGTCTTGTTACGGAAGACGCATGGTACTTGAATGTGTATACATAAATATTGTGACAAAGTGCTACAATATATTTTCGATATTATTTATGAATTATGTATGTATGTAACTAGGTACAGTGATCATTCGATATGTGAACATGCTACAGTAGATTCAACAAATATATATTAAACGTTAAAAAAAAAAAAAAGAAATATCTTTAGGTTTAATTTCTGTAGCGGTTGAGCTTTTTTGCTGAACTTTTCGCTGAATCAACTCAATGTTATCTAGTTCAGCTTGTAATTTGTTGCCTTTTTCCCAACTAATTGTTGTGTTGGTGGCAAACAGTAGCTCTAGGAGTTCGGCTTTCGTTTGTTTTAGCCGATTCTTAACTCCGCTGCATCTTGGAAGTGCTTATCACCTCTACTCACTCAGATTTCTTATTGCTCCAATCCAGACCATGTGTGTCCACTCGTTGTGATTATTTATTTATTTACATTGATTATTTATGTGCCATGCGAATCCTGTCACGGTCGCCATGTAGAGTTGAACGATCACCGACTATGAGCCCTTTGGTAGGTGTCTTCCAATCTGGGCCCTTTTGGCTCCAGTAAATTATTTTCCGCCAAAATTAAGAGAACAATTCCTATTTGTGTTTTCACTTTCAGTTGTATTTATTGAATAATTCTGTAACAATGGTCAAGTACAGCTAAGACCGCGTAGCTGCGCTGCCAATGACGCCGGCACACACACACACGGAAACAATTTTTAATTTGGTCCTTTACTCCTTGACGTCCTAGGTCTGAGTTCGACCTATTATCACGGTCGCCATGTAATGACCGGGTTCCATTTGAGAAGAATAATATTAAAGACAGACACGTCAGTGTCGTTTTGTGGTAATATTATTAAAAAAATATTCTTTTGCTTATGCTTACATATATAAATTAAGATATTCATTGTATTATTTATTGATTGTGAACATTAATGTTCATTAATTATTGTTCTTTATTGCAAGCCACAGTTTTGTGTGCTTAGAGTTCTGATTAGGTCTAAAACTTGTAGCAGGCTCTCTCTCTTTCTCTCTCTGTGACCACTCTGGCATATTTCTCAGAGAGCGAACGATTATGAGATCTGCACAGTGCTGCCAACATTTCGTTGCATCAAAACGCTAAATCAGCCTTTGAAAAAAGATAGAAATAGCTAGAAATATTTCTTCGTAGCCAAAAAAAAAAGAAAATATTTGTTTATTTTTGGTTTATTTTAATATTTTGGATGATTTCATCAATGACTTTATCTTCATCATCTTGGTTTATGTAGGTTTCAGTGGTCCCTATCTTTCTCTAACATGATGCAGGTAAATTGTAATCGTGGCAGCATTTTTCTTGTAATTAACAATTTTGTAAAATATTAGCTTTACAAAAGCTTTTCCTTATATGTAAAATGACGTTCAAAGTTGTATTAGCCTTACCTATTTCTTTGCTTTGTTTTGACAATATTCATTTGACTAATGTCAGTATTTGCAATAACATTTGCCCGCATCAGCTGCATTTAAAGTCAGCCAATCTTTAAATGCAGGGTCTTTACCACGCGGTTTTTGATTGTAAATTTTTCGCATTTTCAACTTTTGCTCGCGGTTTAAAAATTGGGAAACATTTAGTAAACTTCACAGAAAACGATAAGACTGAATATTCGTTTCGCTTATCGATATTTTTTTGCCATTCGAATGAAAAAATACTATTCGTATGAAAATGTGGCATCAAAGAGCATAAAAATACACGAAGTTACTAAATGTTTCAAAATATAAAGTTAAGTTTGTTTTTCTTGAAAAATAGTTATAATTCCCGCTAGCCGCTATTTCACAATTTATCCCGCATTTCCTTGTTGCAGCCCACTAGATCCAGTGGTAAAATAGCCAAATTGGCAGCACTGGATCTGCGAGAGTTATGAGAGAGAGCAAGCGTGGCAGTCTAAGCAAAACGGTTGAACAAGGCGGTCGTGCAATTATTTCTAAGTTCACCCATTGTGTACCTAACCTAACCGAAAATAAGAACTGTGTTACTAAAAGAATATTCATATAAACACTCAATTGAACTAAACTAATAAAGATACTTAAAGCTAAACTCCTAGTTACATCCTGTCATAAACTTAAGCTAAAGACAAATATATTTTATGCCTAGAGTGTTTACATAGCTGCAAAAGTGCTGATCTTGCGGCATGTGCAAGATCTCGCACTACTTCTTCCGTTGCTTATCCAACTTTGTGCAGGGCATAGCGTGGGAAGCGCTGATTCGGCAGATAGTTGGACGTTTGGGTTAACTTATATTCTTATGCTGCGACCTTTGCGACAGCTACAAAAGAGAGGGAGAGTGTCAGTACATACATACAGCGTTCACATACTGGCTTGGCTCTAGTTACGCTTGTGCATACATTGCTTATGTGTATGTATGTATATAAATTATGTATATAAATTAATATCCTCCGTTCCTGTTGTGGGTGAAGATTAGGTTGAGAGGCGAACTGTGCCTCTTATTGCTGGCCTCGGGCTCAGACAATAAAACAAATTATTTAACGGCTAAGTGCCGGAGTGAATATTTATTTAAGCGATTTATTGGAAGAGCGCTGCATTCAAAAACTGATTTCTTAAAACACAGAATATTTCACTTAAGCTAAGCCAAAACTCGCATCACGCTACAATGTCATGGTCGGCAAGCCGACTCAGCAAATCTTTGGCGATAACGGAAACTCTTGCAGCAAAACAAAAGTGTCCGGTTACCGTCGCTGACCATTGCAGCTATAGCGCGGGATAGCGAGGGTTGATTATAAACTTATAAAATATCCTATATTAAGTGTTAATTGTTAACTACTCCCCCTTCAAGTATAAGGCCGACCCAATACCGGCGACGACTTCTCGTAACTGCTTTGCAGACTTCTTTGCACCGATGAATCGACAAAGAGTGAGGCCAATGCAGATTAAAGCACAGCATATGGCTCCAATAATGAATGCCACACGATAAGCTTGATCAGTTCCGGCGTTTTTCTCAAATTGCTGTATCACCTCCATATTACGTTCATTCAAACGATGAAGGTAAGGGAGGCTGAGGACATCTTGGGTGACAGTGATGTTCAGCAAGGGAGAATTGGCAATACCCGGGACTCTATTGCGTACGTTGTTGTGATTGTAAAACAGAGTCCCGTTAATTGCGACTCGGTCTCCGAACGTGATGAGATGCGTGCCTTGTACCTGGATCTCAGTGCCGTTGTCCACCTGAGGTCCTTGCGAACCCGTCGTTGAGGATGATGATTCCGTCATCTACATGGGTGATTATTTCCAGGTTGCTGGGCTGGATCTCGCAGTGTGCCGTGAAACCTGCATGGAGCTCTTTGGCACATGAACTTTCCAAAGCCAGACGACAAAATGTGGCTCCAGGTGAAGCGGCGCAACTCTGCAGTGTGTGGGTTTCTCCATCGCATTCGGCTATGACGTTGTCAAGCAATCGCACTATGAAGTTCTTGTGGATGACAGGATAAATCGTGATCTTTCTGCAAGCTCTTTTAATCTTGGGGAATTTAATTATAAAGTGTATGGTGTTAATGGATTGAAGAACTTTTACGGACGCAACGGACATAAGATCTCCTATGGGAGTGTTTGTGGGTTCCTCTAGCCAAATTGATTTCAAATCTGAGTGGTCCAAAATGTTTGGGCTAACAATGTTAGCCTTTGCCAGAGTAATAGCAAGCATTAAATTTTGCAACTCCATCATTAGCATCCTGTTTCTATGTGTGAGTTTTTGGCTATTGTTGTGGAGGCGGTACGTTACTGCCAATGCCCTGAATTTAGGTAGCCCTGATCGTTTTCCCTTTAGACTTAGTATGTATCGACCTGAATGCAACCCTGACTTATCGAGGCAGAAACCAGCTCTAAGAAGTGAGACGAGGCGTCAGTATAGAAGAAAATTGCACAGGAACGATACGTTAAAATAAACATCCGATAATTGGCACGAAACGAAGCTCGAGGCTAGGAGCCTTATGGCTTAATATATATGGATAAACTTTATAATTTGTTGTATCTAAGAAACACCATCATAATTATTCTATACTCAGTTTGTAATAAATAAGTTTAAAATCAATTCGTGCTAAATGTTCTATTTTTGTATCGGTAAAACTTTCGGGCGTTAAAGTAACGCGTGGTCGAGACATTCTTGACGTTAACATTCTTTATTTTAACTTAAATAATATGTAAAAGTGCTTTGATGGTGTCGGAATTGACTAGAAATGTGAAATATGAGCAATAAAATGAAAACACGCGGGAGAAAAAAGCGTATCAATATGGACGCGATGGAAACGCCGAAATCGGCGGTAAACGACTCTACCGCGGGAGAGAGCGAGATAGAAAGAGACGCTTCCAATAAAAGCAAAGCGCCAAAAGACAGAGAAGACAATACGAATATATTGGAAAGTGTGCAAAGAATGATGACGCAATTGCAAGAACAAATTGCGTCACAAAGTTCAAAAATTGAAGCTATCCACAATGGACAAGAACAACAAATACAAGAAATTCATTTAGTGCAAAGTGAAATAGTTAATTTAAAAATTGCTAATGAATCTATAACTGACTGCATTTCAGAATTGGAGAAGACTCATGCTTTGGGCGGCACACAGGGTGCTGCTATCTTGGACGGTGCACAACGTCATGGAGCCATAATGGGCGCTCCGCATGCTTCGAGCGGCACACAGGGTGCTGCTATCTTGGACGGTGCACAACGTCATGGAGCCATAATGGGAGCTCCGCATGCTTTGGGTGGTACACAGGGTGCTGCATATATAGACGGTGCACAACGTCATGGAGCCATAATGGGCGCTCCGCACGCTTTGGGCGGCACACAGGGTGCTGCAAATATAGACGGTGCACAACGTCATGAAGCCATAATGGGCGCTCCGCATGCTTTGGGCGGCACACAGGGTGCTGCATATATAGACGGTGCACAACGTCATGGATCCATAATGGGCGCTCCGCATGCTTCGAGCGGCACACAGGGTGCTGCTATCTTGGACGGTGCACAACGTCATGGAGCCATAATGGGAGCTCCGCATGCTTTGGGTGGCACACAGGGTGCTGCATATATAGACGGTGCACAACGTCATGGAGCCATAATGGGCGCTCCGCATGCTTCGAGCGGCACACAGGGTGCTGCTATCTTGGACGGTGCACAACGTCATGGAGCCATAATGGGAGCTCCGCATGCTTTGGGTGGTACACAGGGTGCTGCATATATAGACGGTGCACAACGTCATGGAGCCATAATGGGCGCTCCGCACGCTTTGGGCGGCACACAGGGTGCTGCAAATATAGACGGTGCACAACGTCATGAAGCCATAATGGGCGCTCCGCATGCTTTGGGCGGCACACAGGGTGCTGCATATATAGACGGTGCACAACGTCATGGAGCCATAATGGGCGCTCCGCATGCTTCGAGCGGCACACAGGGTGCTGCTATCTTGGACGGTGCACAACGTCATGGAGCCATAATGGGAGCTCCGCATGCTTTGGGTGGCATACAGGGTGCTGCATATATAGACGGTGCACAACGTCATGGAGCCATAATGGGCGCTCCGCACGCTTTGGGCGGCACACAGGGTGCTGCAAATATAGACGGTGCACAAACGTCATGGAGCCATAACATCCGCATGCTTCGAGTGGCACACAGGGTGCTACCGATGATGGTGCTACACAAAACAAAATGCCATTTAAAACTACAAGCGGAATATCTGGTGTCTACGAACCTTTCCCCATTAATGTTGGTACGGGTGAGTCTGGTAATGTTACGGGTTGCGTTCGGGTTGGTCAGGCTAGTCAGGGACAATACCCACATAATTATATGTCGGGACACAGAATTATGGATCTGCCAGAATTTAGTGGTAGGGCAGAAGATTGGCCAGTATTTATTACAATGTTCATAGAATCCTCCGCTGCTTATGGTTATACCCAACTGGAAAATGTAATACGTTTACAGAAGAGCTTAAAGGGAGCGGCAAAAGAGGAGGTAAAAGGGCTATTAGTGAATCCGGCAAACGTGCCACATATTATCGAGCACCTACAGTTTATGTACGGAAGACCAGAGTTGCTTATTAAAAGTCAGCTAGAAATGGTCAATGATATACCCCAAGTCCCAGAGAATAATCTAGAAAGGATGATTCCATTTGCCACAAAGGTAAAAAATTTGGTCATATTTTTGCAATCTTCAAATGCAGTATTACACCTGCAAAATCCATCTTTGCTGGATCAATTAGTTTCAAAAATGCCAATGTCAAAACGCATGCAGTGGCAAGAGTTTTCATCTCAAATATATCCATACGCAAATTTGATGGATTTTAGTAATTGGTTAAATAGTATAGCAAGAACGATTGCGAAGGTAACATTAATGACAACTTCGAACAGGCCCACTTTAAAAGGTGATTGTCGTCACAATCCAAAACTGGTAATGCAAACAAATACTGGCGAATATCAAAAGAAGGATAAGAAATATACAAAAGTTTGCACCGTATGTAATGGTGACCACTCTTTGTCTGAATGCGATGTATATGTAAAGGCTGATGTAAATGAAAAGTGGAACATGGTCAAGAAATTAGGGGTTTGTTTCAGCTGTCTAAAACGCAACCACAATATGATATCCTGTAAGTTCAAACGAAGATGTAACATCAGTGGCTGCAAGAGTTCACATCACAAATCGTTGCACAATCCTAATGGACAGACGGTAGAAGAAGATAAAGCAGAAGCAGCGACACATACAGTCAAATCTAGCATGAAAAGGTTGTTAGTTAAAGTCCTGCCAGTCGAAATAATGGGCCCGCAGAATACATTAGTTAAAACGTTCGCGTTTTTGGACGAGGGTTCCAACGTAACGTTAATTAACGAGAATTTAGCTAAAAAGCTAGGGGTAAAAGAAAACATGGATCGGTTAACATTAAATTGGATTAAGAATCATGCCATTAACTTGAATACGACAGTATGTCATCTAAAAATAAGAGGTATTAATGGAACTAAAAATTGGTTACAGTTAAAAGGCACTACAATCCCTGATCTGGAATTACCTCTACAATCAATGGATCATCAAACATTAGCGGAAGAGTATATTCGAGTTGCGAACCTCCCAATAGCAAGTTACACAGATGCCAAACCAACAATACTGATCGGCATAGATAATACCCACCTGGTCAAGACTATACGAAGCGTTGATATCGGTCCAAGACTAGTGGCATCAAAAACACCTTTGGGATGGGTAATTTTTGGATCAAGAGCAGACCATTTAAATACAAGCCCGTTAGTGACATCAGTATTTCATGCGAATTCTTTGGAGGATCAAAT
Organism: Drosophila willistoni; assembly: GCF_018902025.1. Lineage (NCBI taxonomy): Eukaryota > Metazoa > Arthropoda > Insecta > Diptera > Drosophilidae > Drosophila > Drosophila willistoni. The sequence goes on from NW_025814119.1 coordinate 74,758, forward strand.
GAACAGGGAAATGCACGATTTGATGGCAGATTATTTCACAACTGAGAATTTTGGAGTACGGCCGTATATTAAGTCTGTAGAGTCCGCTGACATAATTCGAGCTAAAGAGATACTTCAAAACACAACAGTAAAATTAGAAGGAGAATATGAAACCGGATTGTTATGGTCAAAAGAAACATTAAATCTTCCCGACAGTTACAGTATGGCTTTGAAAAGACTCCAATTAATAGAGCATAAAATTATTCGCTCAAATAGCGTAAAGACCTACGATGAAGCCATTATGGACTTTGTGAAGAAAGGATATGCCGTCAAAATGACAAAACTTCAATCTTGTGTAACCAGTTCTAAGACATGGTATCTACCTCATTTCGCCGTTTACAACGTGAACAAACCAGGAAAGCTACGACTAGTATTCGACGCAGCAGCCTCAATCGAAGAAGTTTCATTGAATTCAAGATTATTAAAAGGACCCGATGAAAATCCGTCATTGACTCAAATTTTATTCCAATTTCGACAAGGAGCAGTGGCAGTTTGTGCAGATATCAAGGAAATGTTCTTGCAGGTGCGAGTTCGACAGGAAGATCAGGATTGCTTACGGTTTTTATGGAGACTTGGTGACACAACAAGAGAAGTCGATACTTATAAGATGACGGTCATGATATTCGGAGCCACTTGTTCTCCGTGTTGTGCTCAATATGTAAAAAATATAAACGCGCAAAACAGTACGAGTTCAAAGGAAGTAATTGATGCAATACAAAATAATCATTACGTTGATGACTTTGTAGCAAGCTTTGTATCTGAGCAAAAGGCATACGACATAAGCTCTGAAGTAAAAAGGGTGTATGAATTAGCTCACTTTGAACTAAGAGGCTTTGTTTCAAACTCGAAGTGGGTACAAAACAAATTGAATAAAGAAGAGAAAAATAAAACTGATAAGTTACCAGTAAGTATGGATAAGAAGGCTGTCGATAAGGTATTGGGAATGTATTGGTACAACGACATAGACCAATTTACTTTTGACTTAAAAATGAATCGCGTGGAACAAAGCATACTTAAAGCTGAAAATTGTCCAACAAAGAGGCAGCTTCTAAGCTTGGTCATGTCTATCTATGATCCATTAGGGATGTTAGCCGACCTGACGATTCATGGAAAAATATTGATTCAGGATGTCTGGAGGTCAGGCATTCACTGGAATGATTTGATCCCAGAAGAATTATTTATTCGTTTCAAAAATTGGGTCTTACAAATCGAAAATGTAAAGAGTTTTAGATTAAACAGATGTTACTCTCGAAATTTTATGTCATCTCAAGCTAACATAGAATTGCATATTTTTGTAGATGCTAGTGAACAAGCCTTTGCTGCCGTTGGTTATTGGAGAATAATACTTGATGGACTTATCGAAACAATTTTCGTCGCGGGAAAAACTAGATGCGCACCAATAAAGACTTTATCTGTTCCCCGATTAGAGCTTCAGGCAGCGGTTTTAGGTACCCGACTTAAGACTCTGATACTGGAAAGTCATTCTGTTAACGTACAGAAATATACATTATGGTCGGATTCAAAGACTGTCATAGCTTGGATTCAATCAGATCATCGGAAATATAAACAATTTGTGGCTCACCGTATAAATGAAATACTGGAAACAACAAACGAAAATGATTGGCGATGGGTTCCAACACATTTAAATGCTGCCGATAAAGCCACGAGAACAAAGGTAAAAATTAAGTACGAGCCAGGTAATATTTGGACAAGAGGCCCCGAATTTTTATTGAAGGATGAATCTAGCTGGCCAGTACAGGAAAAGATCTACGTTGAAAACGATTCCTCTGAAGTAAAACGGGTATATTTAACAACTTCTGATGAAAATATTATTGACCTAAACAGATTTTCTAAGTATTTGAAACTGAAGCGAACAATGGGATGGATATTGAGATTTAAACAACGGATATTGAAACGTCAATGTGACAATGATGTAACAACACTTTCTTCGCGGGAATTGCAAGATGCAGAAAATACATTAGTAAAAATCATGCAAAAGGAAATCTATCATAAGGAACTAGCTGATTTACAAGCAAATTCATGCGTATCAAATGAAAGTAGCATCTTCTCTTTAACTCCTACGATGAATGCCGACGGGATCTTAGTGGTCAACGGTAGGCTTGACTATGCAACATCACTATCGCAAAGTGCTCGTCAACCTATCGTATTACCCAAAAAACACAAACTAACTGATTTAATAGTAACATCGTATCACGAGAAATTCCACCATCAAAACGATGAACTCATTATCACTGAGATTCGTCAAAAATTTTGGATAATATGCTTGCGAGCTGCTGTAAAAAGGGCAAAAACAGTTTGCCAGTTTTGTAAAAATAGAAAAATTCAACCGCAAGCGACTCTGATGGGTCAGTTACCGACCGATCGTGTCACTCCTTACCAAAGACCGTTTTCCTATGTAGGACTTGACTATTTTGGGCCAGTTAGATCGGCCGTCGACATGAAAAGCGATGGGTGGCTCTATTTACGTGCCTTACCATACGAGCTATACACTTGGAATTAGCAGCGGATTTGTCTACAGATGCATGTATTTTATGTATTCGAAACTTCGTAAACAGGCGTGGTATACCAATCAGAATACGGTCGGATATGGGAACAAATTTTGTTGGAGCTGATCGTCTAATAAGGGAAGTGAAAGACCTATTTGACTGGAACTACATCGCTGAAGAGATGGCAAATAAAGGCATAGAATGGAAGTTCAATTGTCCAGCAAACCCAAGTTCAGGAGGATGTTGGGAACGCCTAGTTCAGTCAGTTAAAAAGGTTTTGGTAATAACATTGCAAGAAAAGGCGCCCCAGGTTGAAACACTTAGAAGTTTGCTTATCGAAGCGGAAAATATTATAAATAGCAGACCACTTACACACATTCCAGTGGATAAAGACGATCCAGGTCCATTAACACCTAATCATTTCTTGCTTGGCACAACCAATTCGACACAAACCCCTGGAGAGGAAGACAACTTTTGTCATCGAAAACAATATAGGATTTGTCAACAATTAAAAAATACGTTTTGGAAACGATGGATAAGGGAATATCTACCAACTCTGACAAAGCGAACAAAGTGGTTCGCACCGATTCGACCCATCAAGATGGGAGACTTAGTCATAATATGTGACGAAAACCAACCAAGGGCAAGCTGGAAAAGGGGAATCATCGTGAAAGTTATTCCAGCAAGAGATGGGCTAATACGAGTTGCTGAAGTACAAACAAATGCCGGAATTTGAAAACGACCAGTGTCTAAGCTTGCTGTATTAGACGTTTTGGGTAAAACTCCCGAGTAGTTTTACGGTAGGCGGGATGTTGTGGAGGCGGTACGTTACTGCCAATGCCCTGAATTTAGGTAGCCCTGATAGTTTTCCCTTTAGACTTAGTATGTATCGACCTGAATGCAACCCTGACTTATCGAGGCAGAAACCAGCTCTAAGAAGTGAGACGAGGCGTCAGTATAGAAGAAAATTGCACAGGAACGATACGTTAAAATAAACATCCGATAATTGGCACGAAACGAAGCTCGAGGCTAGGAGCCTTATGGCTTAATATATATGGATAAACTTTATAATTTGTTGTATCTAAGAAACACCATCATAATTATTCTATACTCAGTTTGTAATAAATAAGTTTAAAATCAATTCGTGCTAAATGTTCTATTTTTGTATCGGTAAAACTTTCGGGCGTTAAAGTAACGCGTGGTCGAGACATTCTTGACGTTAACAGCTATCTTGAGAATTTTGTTGACAGTGATTGTTAACTAATTAAGCTGGTCCTGAACTCTAGTGTTTATTTCTATTTGTCTATTATTGGCATTTATTAATTGCATTTCAGTGAACCTACTCTGCTCTAAATCATCGGCATCGGGTGTACCCGCCACAACCTTTAGTATGGATCCTACGAAATATAAGCTCCTGGCGACTCTATGGTGCGTGCCTAACGCCTCCAATAGGTCTTGTAGATGTGCCGTGTCCACACTTAGAAGTTTTTTCATGTGGGATAGCGGGAACATGCCAATTAATTTGACTGTTTCATCCACTATTCGCGCGTACTCTGAGAGGTTTGCCGAGGGCATAGGCGTATTTCTCCCATACCAAGATTTCGCCGTCGACGATGAGAATGTACCTGGCACGCGAGTAGTCGATGACATGTGCCGAAGCCATGGATCCAAACCTGTGATATGAGGTTGTTTTCTTATTTTTTCGTAATTTTTTTTTTGTTGTTCTTTTTAAGGCCCACCACCAAGAAAGTTTATAAAAATTATGCCGAGTGGCTAAAAGTAAGTTGAACAACTATATCTAACTTATACGAGCTTGCCTAGTGGCTTAAAAAAAGGTGTACAAAAAAAACATGGGAGTCACCTTAGGTTGTCCTTGTAGACCACCCTCCCTCTAATGAGGACCTCGGTCCCCAGTTCTGCTTCCACCGCTTTCTCATCACATAAAGGTGTGAGTTTGTTTCCGAGCCGTCGGTTGGACTTGACCAAAACTTTGTCACCAACGTCAAAGACCCTATTCTGCCGATTCGCGTTCTCCCTAGCTCTGAGCATCGTCTGAGCGTTTCTGATCTTTTCTTGTATTTTGTCCTGTGGCTCATCTGGGTGCTCCTGAACCACATCAACTGGTCTCTGGTCGGTGACCGAATGGATCGACTTATTGTACTCAGTTGTAGCCAGAAAAATGACTTCAACAGTGTCATTTACGCTTTTATCGATCTTTATGCATCTGGCTAGCTCTAACAGAGTGCTGTGAAAGCGCTCAACCTGTCCATTCGAGATACTATGCAATGGTGGTGCATTTGAAATGCTGACCCCATAGTTGTTTGCGAGCACAGTCACTATGGTCTCTGAATTCAATGACGGTTCATTGTCACAGTAAATGGATCTGGCTTTGGGAAAAAAATGTATTAGTTGGATTAGAGCTGACTTTAGATCCACAATGGTTCTTGAGGGGATCAGTTGGACAATAGCAAACTTAGAGAACTTGTCGATGCAAGTTAGAAAGTATTTCCTGTCAGTGGAGAAAATGTCTATGTGTAACATCTCTCCTACATGTGAGGGGATCGGTGTCTCTCCAAGTGAAGATATTAATGTCTTTCACCCCAAACAAATAATGCCTTAACTTGGCAAGTGACCATAGGATGGCCAATAACTCTCTCTCATTTGTCGCATAGTTTACCTCGCTGTCCTTCAATGTTCTTGAAATCATTGTTATAGGACGACCCTCTTGAGACAAGACTGCACCTATGCCGTGAGCCGAAGCATCGGTGGTTAGATCGAATGGCTTCTTAAAATCGGGGTACCTGAGCATTACATCCTCAGATGACAAAATGTCGCGCAACTTCTGAAACGCCCTTTGTGCACTTCAGAGAATTGAACCTTTATATTTCTGCACCTATGCTTACTGACTGTTCTATTTTCAAACCCTTCAAAATATTGGAGATGGGTCTTGCTATTGCGACGAAGTCCCTAATGAAACATCTGTAATAACTTGCGGGGCCTAGAAATGATCTGACCTCGAACAGTGTTTTAGGTTCTGGATACTCCTGTATTGCCTTAACCTTTTCAGGATCCGTAGTGGCGCCAGTGCCGGTGACTATGAAACCAAGAAAGATCACGCTTTTCTTAAAAAATCGTGACTTTTCGATGGAGACCCTCATGTTTGTTTCGTGTCAGCTTTCCACGTGTTTAATGTGGGAGTCCTCATCTTCTGAAAAGATGATTACGTCATCGACATAAACATAGCAAAATTTGTCCATCTGCTCTCGCAGTATGTCGTCGATGGTTCTTTGAAAGATGCTTGCTGCATTCTTTAATCCAAAGGGGAGCCTTTTAAACTCGTATTTCCCCCCGTTTACATAGAAAGAGGTTTTTTCACCGTCTTGAGGTCTAATGTTGAAAAAAATTTGGCTCTTCCCAAATTCCTTAAAATCATTGATATATTTGGCATAGGGTATTTGTCAGGCACGGTTCTTTCGTTAAGTTTACGAAAGTCCATTACCAACCTCATTTTCCTATTGCTCGCTTCATCAGTGCCCTTCTTGTCTACTACCGATATCGGGTTATTGTAGGGAGAGACTGACTTTTGAATTATATCATTTTTTAGCATCCGTGCCCCATTTAAGCTGTCCTGAAGCTAGACAAAGCGAAGCAGCTGCTTTAGCAGGTCAAGGCCTACAATCCCATCAAAAGTTGACAAGTCCGGCAGAATAAAAAAGGTTGCCTTTAACCCAAACATTGCAACAAAGCATTTGTGTGTAATTTGTGTCTCGCCGTGAATGGACTGAATTTTGAAGGGGGACTCTACAGAGTGGACGCCTTTTAACCCTTCATGTGGCCGAATGAAATTCTTTGCCGCGCCCGTGTCTATGAGGAATCGCATGTGAGTCCCTGCTATTCTTCGTCTGATGACGGGTAGCAGGGATTTACTCCTAAAAAATTGAGGGCATCATAGTCATAACTAGCATCGTCATTGATTTGTGCCGCTGCGCTAGAGGCGGCATCAGCGTACGCCTCTGCTCCCTTTCTTTGCTGATTTCTCTGACCACCTGTGCGGTTGGATGCGGGGTTCTTCCTATTCGCGGGCATCATAGTCATAACTAGCACCGTCATTGATTTGTGCCGCTGCGCTAGAGGCGGCATCAGCGTACGCCTCTGCTCCCTTTCTTTGCTGATTTCTCTGACCACCTGTGCGGTTGGATGCGGGGTTCTTCCTATTCGCGTGAGCAGGGGCCTGAGTGGGCTGCAAAACCCTTGAGAAGGAAGGATCGACCTCCATGGGCACCGGTGCGCCATTACTGTTGTGCTGCCTACTGCTACGTTGGTAAGTCTGCACTGGGGCCTTGCATTGCTTGCTAAAGTGTGGATTCTTGGTACCGCTAGCTTGTGTTTCGGCTTGTTGCGAATGCCTCTCCTGTTGGTGACCCTGTGCTTTTGCATGCGGCTTGCGCTCTTTGTCCTCTAGACTTCTTGCGAAATTAGCCGCGAATGCGTACCTTTCATGATTTGACTCAACTTCTTGCGCGAGAGCTAGCGCTGAAGGCAAGTCTCTGGGCTTTGCTGCAAAGACCACATCTGTAAGACTGCGCTTGAGACCCGATATGAACACACGCAACGCATCGTCACGGAATTTTTCACATAGGCCCTTTGCTAAAGCCGGCTCATATGACATGTTAACTTTGTTAGTGAGAAGAGTGAGTTTCTTCTCTACCTCGTCGTAATACTGAAGCCGGGACAGGCCACCTTGCCTCAAAGTACCTATTTCCTGTTCAATGACATGAATTGGTCTCTTGTCACTGTATGTGAAATCTAGACGATTTATTATCGCATCAAAATTCAATACAGTACCGCGTCTGCGGGGCCCCTGATCTTGCTTCTTATAATGATAACAGCCTGGTAATGACGAGAACTGCCATTATGTGGTCCGAAGATTTTGTAAGCGGCTAATGCTGCCCGCCTTCAAGATACATAAGCGTCCTGTACTCCTGCAAACTCAGGTAAACATTTGACGGCATCTAGTGGCTCGTCACAGCGAATGTCGTTTCTAATTCCTATGGTAGAATATGCTACTACTTGTGGGGCGGCAACGTTTTCTGCTGATATTTGTGGGGCGGCAACGTTTGCTGCTGCTATTTGTTGAGCCAACTCATTAATTCTTTGAGTCAATGCTCGCTCCCTCTGCTCGTTTGCAGCGGCCTGTTCAGCTAAAGCATTGCTGACAGCCGACCTTATTATTTTCATAAGCTGATCTGGATCCAGTTAACCTAATGGGGGGGAAACTGCAGGGAGAGGTCTTGTAGCCGAGGCTACGATGCGAATGTCACAGTCGGAATCTGAGTCGCTAAACTGCTTGCGAGGTGTTCTATATTGGCTGAACTGAAACATGCGCAGGCCAGTGGCCGCGAAAAGCAAAACGGGCCGTCAAAAGATGGATCGAATTACGTCGTAGCTCTGAACCACGAGAACTGTATGTATTGTTATAGCACAATTTTAGACACATAGAAAGTAACACAAAGTAATTTTATTAACGATCTGGATGATAAATTGTTTTAACTAGAATTCTCAAGGCAGTCACTCTCACGTGTTTCAGAAACCTTGTTCAGATTATTGTTATTAATTAACAATGTTGCAATATAAAATACTCACAAGTACTAACTAATTTTTATAAAAAATTAAGACTATTTGAAGAAAAATTTTGGCTAGAGTATCCACTTACATGATTCAACTAACACAAAAAAAATTTCTTTATAAGCTTGGTCATTCGCAGCTCCCGCGCTGCTGTCTTAATTGCTGTTGGTTGTTGCAGCTCCTGTGCTGCTGTTTTAGTTGTTATTGGTTGTGGAGTCCGACCACTAGTTGGGCGCCATTTAATATCCTCCGTTCCTGTTGTGTGTGAAGATTAGGTTGAGAGGCGAACTGTGCCTCTTATTGCTGGCCTCGGGCTCAGACAATAAAGCAAATTATTTAACGGCTAAGTGCCGGAGTGAATATTTATTTAAGCGACTTATTGGAAGAGCGCTGTATTCAAAACTGATTTCTTAAAACACAGAATATTTCACTTAAGCTAAGCCAAAACTCGCATCACGTCACAATGTCATGGTCGGCAAGCCGACTCATCAAATTTTTGGCGATAACGGAAACTCTTGCAGCAAAACAAAAGTGTCCGGTTACCGTCGCTGACCATTGCAGCTATAGCGCGCTGATACATCTTAGGTAATGTCGCAATCGCGAGGGCTGTTACTTAACTTATAGAGCACGCGATAGCGAGGGTTGATTATAAACTTATAAAATATCCCATATTAAGTGTTAATTGTTAACTTATATATATGTGCGTATATAAATGTATAAATCTTAACTCTTTGTGTTAAATGATTTTGGTATGAATATACTACAGTGTATTGCTGGATGAGATCGTGGAGAGGATGAAACCTGAGAAAGATGTTGGCAGGAGGGCAATCACTAACGCCATACGTGACAAAGTGGATAGGCTGAAGCAGCTCCAGGCTCCTTGCTTAGTGAAAATGTGGCCGAGACAGTGGTTCCGAACACATCCCAAAAGTGTGCAAAAGTGCAAACTGATCGAGTCAGCAGCAGACTGAGGCTACACTTTCGGCAAATATGCTATCCCAGCTAACGCAGACGTCTCCATTAGCCAAGCGGTCACCCAAAGAACCTGGTACAGAGCCTGTTAGCACGAGGCCCAGACAGCCAAATCCCCTTGCTGAAGCACCCAACCGGCGCTCAAATCAAATCATCGGCGACGTGAAGAACGTCAGCAGCAGCAAAAGCGAATAGAAACACACGAAGGCGATGAATTTCAGCATCCAAAAGCTTAACACGACATGGCTGGACAACCAAGGCTGAAAGCGAAGTCACCTCGTGGCATCTCCTCGAGGCAGCCCAAACCTCGGGTTAAACCAAGACCGGACGCGATCTTAATCGAGGCCAACGGCAGTCTCAGCTATAGCCAATTACTCATGATGGTAACCAGGCACGTATGGCAAACTGCTCCCAGTCCGCGAGAACGTTTCCGGAGTTCGACGTACTGCAAACGACGCGCTCCTTCTGGAGCTCCGGAAAGACCCAGCAACTGACATCAAGTCACTCGGAGAGAATATTACCCTGGTACTAGGTGATAAGGTAGGCGTAAGGGCTCTCCAACAGCAAAGCGCTATAGCGATCTATAACCTAGATGTAGCGGTGACTCGGGAGGAGTTACTGACAGCGCTAGCCTCACAGGCTAAGGTCGACGAAAACGCGCTCACCGTTAAGAGCCGGGCCTGCGTAATTACCAGACGGCAATAGTGAGGGCACCAGAGGCGGTAATCCAGAAGCTCACAGATTTGGGTTTTGTGATGATAGGCTGGAGAAATGGCCCCATGAAAGCACTCGAAGAACGGCCACTGAGGTGCTTTAAGTGTCTTGCCGACGGTCATATAGCCGCGAGATGCTCCAGCATGGAGGACAGGTCACGCTGCTGCTTCAATTGCGGCGAAGCAGGCCATATAGCAGCCAACAGCTTCCTATGTGCTGGACAAGCCTGAGTACAAGAAATCACCTAGCGGGCAACCGCCTATTCACAGCAAGAGGCGACTCGAGGACCTCAAAGCCGCTCATATGACTTTGTCAGCACTGAAGATCCTGCAGCTGAACCTAATCTCTGCATCGCGGCCCAGGACCTGCTGCAATAAACTATCTACTCTATACGAGAGCCATCCAAGTGGGTGACTGACGCCGACAGGAAATCCGCAACATGGTCTTGTGGGACATCAAACCCGCTGCTAGACATAAGGTCCTTTCATCATTTCAGCAGAGCCAAGGTGAATGGTATTGTATAGCTATTACTTGCCACCCAGTTTACCAATTGCTCGCTTCGGGGAGGTCTTAGATGACCACGTAGAGGACGCCAGAGGACGGCCACGAGTCGTTATCGCGGGCGACTTAAATGCCTGGGCAAATGACTTGGGCTGTCCAAGAACCAATGCACGGGGACGTATCCTGTTGGAGGCTTTTGCATCGCTCAACCTGGTAACGCTGAATACAGGGGGCAGGAATACCTTCAGCTAAGCGGAAATTGGTTTCATAACAGACCTGACATGGCAAGGGAGACTATCGCCAGGTCGTCATCATGGGGTATCGGTGATTTCTTACCTGACACTCTAAATGTACGAACTTTTCGAGCGAAGCCGGCGGGGCTGTAAGTATGCTTAACCGCTGAAGACGCCATAAACCAGTGTGCTGGTGGAACGGAGAAATCGATGAGGCCAGGCGGAACTGCCTTAGGGCGAGAAGACTTTATCAACGGTCTAGGAGGAACCGCTCAGTTCGAGCCACTAAAAAGCCAATACCAACTCTGAAGCAGGCACCCAAAGAAGGAAATCCGCTCAAGCAAGAGAGAAGCCTTCCTAGCACAATGCGATGCGGCCGAGCAGGAACCTTGGGGCAAGGCGTACCAAACCATTGTGAAAAGACTGCGTTCGGGACCACTTGATACCCCCTCTCTATTTCCCAACTGCGTGGATGCTTTACACGATGAGACCAAAAAAGGCCGCTGGCCCAGACGCTATCCCGAACAGGGCTCTCGGTTTGGCTGTCTCACTTCTCCCTGGAGTTTTCACGGAGATGCCTGCACGAACGCAAATTTCCGAGCATTTGGAAACGGCAAAACTTAATACTTCTTTCTAAGCCAAGCGAGGCATCTTTATATCGGCCCATCTGCCTGATAGATACCGCGGGAAAGGTCCTTGGATCAATCATAGGGGCTCGGATACAGCAAGAAATTGAAATCGCCGAGTCGTTCGGCGTTGCAAGGGGCTTGGTGCAGCTAGTAGGGCGCTACTTTGAAAGCCGCACCCTACAGTACGCCACTTCTGAAGCCACGAAGGAGCAGGATGTTTCATCAGGAGTCCCGTAAGTTTCCGTGCTGGGCCCGTTTCTCTGGAACATGTACGATGGTATCATGAGGCTGCAGCTGCCGTCGCACACACAAATCGTCGGGTTTGCGGACGACGTAGCACTGTTGGTGGTAGCGAAGGAGTTGAAGGATGCGCAGGCGCGGTGCACAGAAGCAGGTGCCTGTGTAGACCGATGGCTAGCTCTGCTGGACTAAACCTGACGGCTTACAAGTCCGCAGTCCTAATCAGCAGCAGGAAGTTAGTTGAATGGGCTGAGATAATGGTCGGTAACACCCGGATTCTGTCGCAAAGCATCAAGTACCCGAGAGTTATGTTGGACACCCGTCTGTGCTTTCGCGAACAACTTGACTACGCGAATGAAAGGGCTCTTGTCTCTGTAAGGTCTCTTTCAAGGCTAATGATAAACACCCGAGGCCCCAAGGAGGGCTACCGCCGCGACCTTGAGGCGGCCTACAAACTATCCCAAACAGGGAGTGCATCGCTTTTACGACGGTGTCGGACGAGGCGGCACTGGTTCTAGCAGGCATCGTGCCAATTGACGAATTAGTCAGAGAGTCTAAGGCCATGTACTACGGCAAGAGGACTAACGGCTCTTTGTCAGAGACGGGCAACCGGCAGCACCAGCGCCCACAAAACCATGCCGGTGGCAGAAGCGCTGGGACCTTTCGCCTAAGAAAAGATGGACGCACCGGCTCATCCCGAAGCTCGAACTCTGGTTGAACAGGCCGCACGGCAAGGTAAACTTTTACCTAACTCATCTGTTGAGTGGCCAAGGCTGTTTTAGAAGCTACCTGAAGCGGTTTAGGCATGGCACATGTACATGGTGTGGCAGTGGGATAATCGAAGACGCGCACCATGTTGCATTTCTTTGCCCGCGCTACGATGAAGCGAGACAGAGCTTGTGCGAAGAGGTCTGGCAAAGAGACACGGCGGACAACTTGTTTCTGCTCATGCTGGCTGACCTTAAGAACTGGAAGGCGGCCAGTAAGTTCGCCGCTACTATCATGAAGGAGCTCAGGAGGCGGGAGAGAACCTGGCTAGGATCTGGTACAGCCCAAATAGGCGGTATCGCATGTACTGACCCGAGTCACTCGCCATCTGTCCTCCTACCAATTGCAGTCTATTCGCAAAACTTTATGTTATATTTTTTGTTCACAAAACTTTATGTATATATGTATCTTTTGTAGTAAATCTAATAAACAAAATAATAAAAAAAAATGAAGTAAGTAAGTCGTCTCGCCGACTTAGGTATACCATACACCAGTAAAGCATATATTTCAACTTTATTAAACAAATGCTTTTTCGCATGCTTTTTACAACCATATCTTAGTATCTCGCTCACTCAATCATACGAGCACCCTAGCGCACCCACCAGCCAACGGCCAACTCCGGCCTTATGGAAAAACGTTTATATGCATAACTCGACTGTTTTCGTCCGATTTTGATCAAATTTGGTATTTTGCTAGATATTAGTATTAAATTTAAGTGTGCCAAATTTGGTTGCATAAGGTAAAAAAATACGGGAGATAATCAAGTTTTTGAAATTACGGGGGCGGAAAAGGGCGTGGCAAAATTTTCATACATACAAAATGTGTGCATTTACTAAGCGAATATACATACCAAATATGGTGGCTCTAGCTGGAATAGTTTTTGAGATAAACGCTTTTTTTAAATTGCGGGGGCGGAAAGGGGCGTGGCAAAAATTTGAAATAAACTTGATCACTCTACATACTACACGAGTCTACATACCAAATTTGGTGGCTCTAGCTCTTACAGTTTCCGAGATCTAGGTGTTCATACGGACAGACGGACAGACGGACGGACGGACAGACGGACGGACAGACGGACATGGCTAGATCGACTCGGTTGTTGATCCTGATCAAGAATATATATACTTTGTGGGGTCGGAGATGCTTCCTTCTGCCTATTACATACATTTTGGCGACTTTAATATACCATTTCACCCTATGGGTGTATGGTATAAAAAACAACACACAGAGACGCAACTCTACGTAAACCCTATGTGTATGCGTGCAGTGGTTTCCTTAGTCCCTGAGAGAAGAAGAAGAAAAAAATGTAGTAAAAAAAGTAATAAATTATAGGTTTTTTTTTGTGTTGATGAATTGAGTTGCAGGAAAAGAATTTTAAACATGTAAAAATATTATTGCCAAGGACTTCAAGGGTATATAACTTCTTTGATATTTTTTACCATACAACAACTGTGAAGAGAGCAAGGACCGGGTTCCAATAGATGTTAAAAATAAAGGCGGACATGTCAGTGTCAGTTGATTGCAGTTTTTAGATTGATTCTTTATTGAAAATGATTCTTTTGCTTAAGCTAAGTTTACATATATATTCTTATCTACAAAAGCGAGGGAGAGTGTCAGTACATATGTACATATGTACCTACATATTGTTGGAGCGCTTGTGCATACATTGCTTACGTGAATATATGTATGTGCATATACAAATGTACATACATACATATATGATCATGCTTAGCTGTATATTTATGTGGTTATGTTTCTGTGCATACATCAATGTATACATATAAACATATTCGAGTGCACAATTATATTTGAATGTGTATATGTTTAGTTGTTTATAAGTGTTACAAGTTGGGCTCTTTGTATTAAATGATTATTTGTATGAATATACTACACCTCCCCTTTTTAGAGAATAACGTAATATTATGGAGTTATTATAATTATTATCAATAATTGAGTAAAGGTAAAGTAAAGGTGTATCTTAGGAAAATTGTTTTTAGTTTGTGTATGGCCAGACAAATTTGTTTATTTTCTTCGCAGAAATTGTTTTGTCTACTTTGGTGCCTGGTAGTGACTTTCAGGACTTTTTGTTCATGTCAATTAGATCGGATATTGTTATCTTTCCCTCTCGGACACTCGAGTCGCATGCGTGTTAATTTTGAACTTGGGTTTACCATAGAAAATAAATAGGTCAAAGGTCTGTGATCAGTTCTAACTGTAAAATGTTTGCCATATATGTAGAATTACGTGGAAACCCCTAATGGTATCAGAATGCCGATAACGATATTAGTTTAATAGATATCGATAGATGGTCAATCGAGGAGAGAGATGCTTGAGTTGCTGGACGAAGAGGTTGTGTTGGTCTCGTTAAATTAAAAGTGTTCAATAAGATGGTTTCTTTTTCTTTTGTTAATAATTAAATAAAAATTATAAGCTAAGATACATAAAAGCAAAGTGGTGTGAAGAGTATTTTATTTTGGTCCAGTGGACTCAGCCTTTCTACATTTTGGGGGCCAGACCGAGATTGTAACAAAGAGCGAGTGAGAGAGAAAACTTTATGAAGAAATCGCGCGCAATTGCAAGAGTGACGCCAACATAAGGAAGCATGAGAGCAAGCAAGACAAAAGAAAATGCGTGCTTTAATTTCACCACCGAAAGACAGGTAAAGAGACGAACACATGAGTAATAACAACAAAGACAAAAAGATGAGAAACGCTTAAAAGACGACAATTTTGTTCAGAGAGGAACAAAATAAGGAAAAGCAACAACAAAGACGAAAATACATACATATGTGAAAGACGAACAACATCCCAAAGACGAAAATTTGTTCAGAGACGAACAAAATACGAAGAGCATCAAAAGACGAAAGACGACAAAATTTGTTCAGAGAGGGACAAAACGACGACCACATAAGACGAAAACAGAAGAGAAATAGAACTTGCTTGGATTCGGCGCTATCCAATCATTCATGCAAGCCAAGAAGTAACCTGGAGCAGAGATCGGACTAGGAGTCACACGGAGAGTGGCTGCTAATATGAGGAGTACCAGATCGAGACGAGACGACCCAATTCACCACTACATGCACAGTCAGAAGGCATCATCCATCCAACATTGTGTGTGTGTGAGTGAGAAGAAGCTAAGACGTAAAGAAGACGACACGTAAGAACACAACTGCGTAAAGAAGATCACGAGAAACGGACAACATAGATGTAAAATAACCAGGGCTACATCGCAAGTACATTTATTTTTAATACTAACAATAGTTAAAAGTTTTGAAATAAGAGAACAGACGAATTACAATTTTTGAAATAAGAAAAGAAGATTTAAAAATTTGAAAAATAAGAATAGATGATTTAAAAGTTTTGAAATAAGAGAACAGATGAACTACAATTTTTAAAATAAGAAAAGAAGATTTAAAATTTTGAAAATAAGAAAAAAAGATTTAAAATTTTGAAAATAAAAAAAGAAGATTTAAAATTTTGAAAATAAGAAAAGATGATTTAAAAGTTTCGAATTAGAGAAAGAGAAATAAGAAAAAAAGAACTACGAGTTTTGGAAAATAAGTAAGAAAGAAAAATTCAACAAAGAGGAATCAGAATATTTGTAATTATATAAACTAACATCTAATTTAAACACTAATTTAAATTATTTTGTAATCAATATATTTACATATGTTCTACAACGAGATCACCGAACTGACCGTCGCAGGGTTAAAAGAAAAGTTAAAAGAGCTGAATTTAAGTGTAAAAGGCAACAAACCTGAATTAAGAGAGAGATTAATTTCATATCTTGATTTAGACACGAACGAGGAATCCTTATATTCAGAAGCTAATACCAGTATTCAAGGCGAAAGTGAAGAAGTTTAGAGAGAAGTGACAATGGCGTTCACATTAAAAGATATTCGTGATTCGTTGACAGAGTTTGATGGGAGCAACAAAAAGAATGTATTAGAATGGCTATCAGACTTTGAGGGTACTGCTGTAACAGTACAATGGAATGATCTTTAGAAATTTATCTATGGTAGACAGCTATTGAATGGAGCGGCTAAGTTGTTCGTAAATAGTCAAGAGGGTCTAACAAGTTGGAGTAGCCTTAAGAGCGCGCTACAGGATGAGTTTACTGTTAAATTGTCGGCAAAAAAAAGTTCACAAGCAATTAGAGAGTAGAAAGAAGAAATACAACGAGAGTCTGGTTGAGTACTTTTATCTAATGAAGAGTTTAGCCAAAAGAGGCAGCTTAGATGAGGAAAGCATTGTCGAATACATCTTTGAGGGTATCCCTGACTTTAAAATGAATAAAAGCGTTCTTTACCAAGCGAGAGATTTAAAGGAATTACGAGAGAAACTAAGGATGTACGAGAAATATGCTTCCAACCAAGAGTCTAAACCAAAACCACGATTTGAGAAGCTGCAATCGAGGAATACTTTGGAAGATTTCAAATGCTTTAAGTGTGGAGGAAAGAATCACATCGCTAAGAATTGTAAAGATGATTTCAAATGTTTTAAATGTAATCAGATGGGCCACAAAGCTAATCAGTGTGAGACGAAGAATACAAAGGATACAACGAAGACAAATACAAATTATCAACAAATGACACTTAAGTTTAATCGTTCTTTTAAGGACGTTCCAATAGGCAATGGAGTATTATCTGCTCTGTTTGATTCGTGCAGTGATCTTTCCACCATTAGCGAGAGTACTTATAAGGAAATAAACCCGGTTAACTTAAACCGTGAATGCAAGGAGGTAATTGGCGTAGGAGGGAAAAAGATTTGAACCCTTGGATTTTTTAACGTCACAACAGAGTTAGACGGCAACGTCGTGGAAATAGCCTTTCTTTGTTGTTCGAGATAAAGATACTTTGTACAAAGGAGTAATTGGAAATGATGTTTTGGAAAACTTAAATGTTACCATTGGGAAAAGAGGAATTGTTTTCTACAAAGAGGATGAGATGCCAAAACCAATCAGCACTGATAAGCAAACCGAAACAAAAGTCCCAGATTTGCAAAAGACGGTTGAAATTATAATGACGATGACCTTAGATGAGGGTAACCCGTGCACAGAAATGAAGACTGTAGTAGCAGACGAGATCCCAATTCATCAGAGGCCAAGACGCTTGCCATATCAGGATCAGACGATAGTAGATCAGACGATAGTAGATTCCAAGCACTTATATCCTGTAAATAGAATATAGTATGCTGTGATAATAGAAAGCCAAATCCGAAGATAATACGACGCAACATTGAAGACCACGATTTTGAGATCAAACATCGACCTGGAACTAAGATGAAACATACAGATGCTTTGAAGATGACTCGTTGTTTAAAGTCCGAAGAAACGCTTAAGGACGAAATGAGAACAATAACTCAGCAAGGTTTAAAGTCTCAGTTAGAGGAAGAATTACTTATAGAGTTGCAACGGGAGAAAGATGAAATTCGTAGATTAGCAAAAGATAATATAGCAAAAATACAGGAAGAAAATCGTAAGTCATATAACAAGTTCAGAAAGTCCGAAACAGAATACGAAGTGGGCGATATGGTTGCTATAAAGCGTACCCAGTTTGGAGCGGGGCTGAAGCTTAAGAAGAATTATCTAGGGCCGTATAAAATTGTTAGGAAGTTAAGACATGGTAGATACTCAGTGGAGAAGATTGGGGA
Source organism: Drosophila willistoni (assembly GCF_018902025.1). Taxonomy (NCBI): domain Eukaryota; kingdom Metazoa; phylum Arthropoda; class Insecta; order Diptera; family Drosophilidae; genus Drosophila; species Drosophila willistoni. The sequence goes on from NW_025814119.1 coordinate 92,637, forward strand.
TGGTAAGGTCCCAAATAGGACCAATACCGTAGCGGAGTACCTGAAGATGTGGAATCCATCATTCGGGACGAATGAGGCTGTAGAATGGCCGAAAGTAGGATTGCGTGAGAACCCCTAATGGTATCAGAATGTCGATAACGATATTAGTTTGATAGATATCGATAGATGGTCAATCGAGTAGAGAGATGCTTGAGTTGCTGGACGAAGAGGTTGTGTTGGTTTCGCTAAATTAAAAGTGTTCAATAAGATGGTTTCTTTTTCTTTTGTTAATAATTAAATAAAAATGATAAGCTAAGATACATAAAAGCAAAGTAGTGTGAAAAGTATTTTATTTTGGTCCAGTGGACTCAAACTTTCTACATATATGTAAGACATAGAGATACCAGATAGCTGGCAACACACCATTCTACACTGTTTGTTGGGTAGTTTGGTTCGGAAGCAAGTGTTCGTTGGGTAATCGGATCTCAGTTGGCAGTCGCTCTCGTTGGTCGTCTGCCGAAGTACGAAGTTGTCTCTAAGTTGTTCAAAAGTCGACTTAAAACTGTTAAATGCATCATATATATTTACTCTGTATTACATGAACCTATTAAATAACCATTATAATAAACATTAAACTAATCTAAACCTTACATTTGGGGGCTCGCCCGTGTCAAATACAGAGACTTAAAATGCATATGTGATCGCGAAAAGTCGAGTGTTGTTTTGTTAAAAGTTGCTAAGTTGTTATATGCTGCTAAAAAGTTGTTAAAGTTGTTACAAGTAGCTAAAAATATTAAGTTGTACTATTCAAAACAAAACATTCTTTGCAGACGCGTGGTCTTAAAAATCAGTTGCATAAAGTTGTGAAATTTGAAGCCGTCGTAGCGTCGCCAGAAAATTCTCGAAGTTAGGCGAGAAAAAAGAGGAAAAGAGACAAAACAAAAAAGGCGCGAAATATCATGTCGACGCCTCAGGCGAAGAAAAAAGTTGCGAAGCCGGTGGTAAAACGTGCGAGTCAAAAAGAGATAGCAGATACTAAACCTAAAACAACAAGTAAGAGCGAGAAAGCTGAACACTAGGGTTGTGAAAATGTGTAAAAAATATCGTATCGATGATTATCATTGTTTAAAAATATCATCAGGTCTTTTGCGATATTTATCACCAAAATATATCGATATATCGGATATTTCTGATTTTTTTCTATTTCTCTATAAAAATCGTAAGCCCGCCAAAATAACATTAACTTTAAATGCATTCTAATTTTTGTTTATTAATTAAAAATAAAACAATAAACTTTTTCCAATTAAAGAGATCTTAAGCTAGCAGACGCCGAACACTTAAACGCGTTCTCAATAGATGTTTGTCCATCAGAATTGTGGTTCAGCTCATCTGGTTTATTCGGTTTCTGAATAAGAAAATTAGAAAATTTATATGTACAAATATTATTCCAAAGCTTGTTGTTGGTTTTTGAATATAATTAATTTTTAAGCGAAAAGTTTGTATTTGGCGAAACATACACATACACGTATACACACATACATAAGAATATAGAGGCCTAGTGACGCGCGCACACACACACTGTCAAAAAATTGCGCGGCAAAATTCCTGAGACTTTTCTGGCATTACATATTTGTTACCTTAACACATGTTGAATGCGCTTCCGGGTGCTTGTTCCTCAAGTGTGACAGGAGATTACTAGTGTTACCACTTGATTTGATAACTTTTGAACAAAGGCTGCAGGTGGCATTTTGTGCGTTTATTTTTGTATAAAAGTTTTTTGCCGAGCTCATCTTTCTTTAAGATTTTTAAGTGAAGTGTGACCAGCCATAATATCAAAAAATATATTTCCAAATAATATCGATATGCGATATATCAGGGAAAAAAATATTTCGATATAAATATTTTTTTTTTTTGTAAAAATATCGATATATTTGATATTTGATATATTATCAACAACCCTACTGAACACCCAACGCCGATTTCAATTCAAAGCGAGATGACAGACGAAATTAAAGTGTGCCCAAATGAGTTCCATATAGAGGAAGCTGGACAGTCTGGCGAGGCGAAAATGGAACAAATAATACAGCTGCTGAGCCTAAAAATTGTGTCTGATGAGAAGCGTGATGGTCAAAGGAAAATTTCTGCGGACAACTTTGGAATAGTTGTGGGCGAATATGATGCAAAATCTGTACAAGTGGAAAAGTGGTTGGAAATATTTGAAAGAAATGCCGAAGTTTATGATCTTAGTGAGGAGCAGAAATATTGCTATGCCAGAGCTAAAATGAGTGGTACAGCCCAACTGTTTCTAGAATCCGAGAATATTTGCAATTATGAAGAACTTAAAAGCGCCCTAATGGAGGAATTTGCATGCAACTACAATAGTGCTTGCAATCAGCTGTTGCAAGAAAGAAAGAGAAAGAACAGTGAGACTCTGCATGAGTTGGTACTCATGAAGTAGGTACTTCAAATGAAAAAGATAGCTTCACTTGGTTATATTGAAGATGCCGCTGTTATAAGCCACGTTGTCAATGCGCTGGATGCAAAAAATGAGTATAAGTTCGCAATGTATCGTTGTAAGTCTTTTAAGGCTTTAAAAGAAGAGTTCGATATCTATGATCGTTTAAATATATCGGAAAGGAAGGACAATAAAGAACAACAAAAATCATTTTTCAAGCAGAACAACGGGCAAGTAGCTAAAAAAGAGTATTGTTTCAACTGCGGATCGGGAAATCATAAGCGCAATAAATGTGACGCCGAAACAAAACGCTTCAAGTGCAACCAAAACGGACATATATCCCGTGACTGTCCTCAGAATGCTGATAAAGTTCGTGTTATTTCCAATCGCAGTCGTTTGAAGAAAATCCGTATAAATGGTGTAGAAGTCGAATGTCTGGTAGATACAGGATCAGACGTCTCAGTGATCAAGGAGAGTATTTTCAAAAAATTAAAAAACGTGGCGCTAATTGAAGATATACGTATGTTCCACGGTCTAGGCAATGGCACAGCAAAGCCTATTGGACACTTCACTGCAGATGTGGTCGTGGATAAGTTGAACACAAAGCAAAAGTTCGTAGTACTTCCGAATAGCCAGATTGATTACGATGGACTGCTGGGAGATGATTTGATTAAAAAGTTCCGTTTGGTGGGCAGTAAACAAGGATATACATTCCTAGAGGAGAATTTTGATGAAATTCCAATGATCGAGTTTGCACTTAAATATAATGTCACAGAATCTTCTTTTATAGCTCCGCCAGAATATCGCAAAGAGGTTGAACAGATGATTGAAAGCAGTTATCATGGGTCATCAGAGGTTGTAAAGCAGTGCCCGATTCAATTGAAGATTATTCCTGATGGAGTGATCAAGCCGTTTCATCACTCACTGAATCGCCTAGCAGCAGATGAAGCCAATGAGGTAAAGAAGCAAGTCGAGCAATGGATCGAACAAGGGATCGTTCGAAAGTCATCTTCAAATGTCGCCAGCAGAGTAGTCGTCGTGAAAAAAAAAATGGAACACTTCGTGTTTGCGTGGACTACAGAAAGCTGAACAATATGGTATTGGTTGATTGTTTCCCTGTGCCGATTATAGAGGAGGTGTTGGAAAAGCTACAACCGGCGAAATGGTTTACCATAATGGATCTGGAAAATGGATTTTTCCATTTACCTATTGAGGAGCAAAGCAAGCCGTATACAGCATTCGTCACAAAAGAGGGGTTGTTCGAGTTCAATCAAGCGCCTTTTGGTTTTAAAAACTCTCCAGCGGCGTTTATAAAGTTCGTTATTCATATTTTTCAAGAACTAATTAACTCTGGTGTAATGCAGCTCTACATGGATGACATAATTGTATATGCCGAGACGCCCGACGTTTGTATGCGAAGGACAAAGATGGTACTCGAGACGGCAGCCCAATTTGGCTTAAAGATGAAATGGAAGAAGTGCAGTTTCATGCAGCCACGCATAAGTTTTCTTGGCCATATTATTGGTCGAATTTGGCCTGGCAAGGAGAAAACAGCAGCCGTCAGTCGATTTGCTACGCCGAAAGACATAAAATCAGTTCAAGCTTTTCTGGGACTTACAGGGTTTTTTCGAAAATTTATCCCTGGGTACGCACAAGTCGCACGGCCGCTGACGATCTTACTCAAGAAGGAAGCTGTTTTTAATATTGGAGAAGCAGAGCAGCAATCGCTGCAAACACTAAAGAATTTACTGGTAATGGAGCCGGTGTTGCACATTTATTCAAGGGAAGCGATAACCGAACTCCACACGGATGCATCCAAAGACGGATTTGGAGCAGTTTTGCTGCAGCATTTTGATGGCCATCTTCATCCAGTTTATTATTGGAGCAGAAAAAGCACAGAAGCAGAGTCCAAACGTCATAGCTATTATCTGGAGGTCAAAGCAGCCTATCTCGCTCTCAGGAAGTTTCGACACTATCTCTTAGGTTTGAAATTTGATCTTGTCACTGACTGTGCGGCGTTTAAGCAGACAACTACTAAGAGCGATGTACCAAGAGAAGTATCGCAATGGATTTTGTACATGGAAGACTTCACATTTAAAGCAGTTCAACGGCCTGGTGATAAGGTGAAACACGTGGACTTCCTCAGCCGTTTTCCGCTCAGAAGCATGGTCGTTACAACGGAATTGACTACTCGCATAAAAAAGGCCCAGCTAGAAGACAACTTCATCAAGGCAGTATTGGAAATTTTAAAACAACGTCCATATCAAGATTTCAAGCTGAAAGGAGATCTTCTTTATAAAGTCGTAAAGGGCAATGATTTGTTGGCTGTTCCAAAACTGATGGAACGAGACGTCATCCAAGGGTCGCATGAAGTGGGGCATTTCTCGACGGCAAAGACGATGCACTCAATCCAACAGCAATATTGGATACCACATCTTGAAAGGAAAGTAGCTAAAGTTATTGCTAATTGTATAAGTTGTATTATTTTCAGTAAAAAGTTGGGCAAACAAGAGGGTTATCTTCACTGCATAGAGAAAGGGAATACGCCACTGCATACGCTTCACATAGATCATTTGGGTCCGATGGACGCGACAGCGAAGCAATACAAATATGTTCTGACGGCTGTGGATGCTTTTTCTAAATTTGTATGGCTTTTCCCCACTAAGTCAACCGGCTATGAAGAGGCGATTAAAAAGATCACAGACTGGACTGCTGTGTTCGGTTTCCCAAGGCGTATAATCAGCGACAGAGGAGTGGCGTTTACATCTAATGCCTTTGCTGAGTTTCTTAATGAAAACAAAGTGGAGCACGTGTGGACAACAACAGGGGTAGCCAGAAGTAACGGCCAAGTCGAAAGAGTAAACCGTTCGATCTTGAGTATCATCGCAAAGCTGTCGGCTCATGATTCCGCAAAATGGTACAAGTTTGTGCCCCAGGTCCAGAAAGCGATTAATTCCCATGTGCATGCATCGTTGAAGTCATCACCGTTTGAAGTAATGCTTGGGACCAAAATGCACAACAACGCGGATGGAAGATTATTAGAGGTCCTAAATGAAGAGCTCATTTCGCAGTTTAACATCGAGCGCGAAGAGTTGCGTCGCCGAGCAAAAGAAAACATTGAAAACGCTCAACAAACCTATAAAAAGAATTTTGATAACAGACGTCGGCCTGAGCACGGCTATAGAGTGGGAGATATGGTAGCGGTCAAGAGGACACAGTTCGTCGCAGGACGTAAGCTGGCAAGCGAGTATCTAGGCCCATTTTAAAGTCACTGAGGTAAAACGAAATGGCCGCTATGACGTGAGAAAAGCGGCAAGCGTCGAAGGACCAAATATCACATCAACAAGTTGTAATAATATGAAGTTATGGCGTTTTGTTTCCGAAAATGACGAGCTGTTATCATCTGGGACAGATGAGGATGAACAGGAGGGCCGAATGTAAGACATAGAGATACCAGATAGCTGGCAACACACCATTCTACACTGTTTGTTGGGTAGTTTGGTTCGGAAGCAAGTGTTCGTTGGGTAATCGGATCTCAGTTGGCAGTCGCTCTCGTTGGTCGTCTGCCGAAGTACGAAGTTGTCTCTAAGTTGTTTAAAAGTCGATTTAAAACTGTTAAATGCATCATATATATTTACTCTGTATTACATGAACCTATTAAATAACCATTATAATAAACATTAAACTAATCTAAACCTTACATATATATGGTCGAAAATGTGTTATTGCCCAATGCATTGCTACTAATTCTTGTTCTGTGGTACTCTTATTGCTCCACATGCGTGTTTGCTTGCATCCGTGATTATGCAAAATTCTTTGCTAAAATGTGGGTACTGTAATAAATTTGGTTCAACAAGTTTCTATTTTAGATATTGGAATGCTTTTTCGCACTCTGTTGTCCATTCAAATGGGACATTCTCTTTACATAATCTCGTTATGTGCCGTGAATATTCGGCGAAGTTTTTTATAAAACGTCTGTAGTAATTGCAAAATGCAACGAATCTTCTAGCGCTGTCTGCGTCCGTAGGGACTAGGTAATTATTGATGACGTCAAATTTTTTGTCATCTGGTAAGATTCCTTTATCTGTGCACCTTTGATCTAAAAATGTCACTTCGCGCATAAAAAATTAACATTTTTCTGGATGTAATTTGAGATTGCGTTTTCTACAGAGTTTGAAAACATCTGTTAAATTTTTAATCATATGTTGTTCAGAACAACCAATATCGATTAAATCATCCATGTAAAGGATGATTTATTGTCATCATTCTCTAAAGTGAACTAGCTATTCTAAAACCAAATGGTAATCGCGTGAAGCGATATGAACCATTGCTTGTTGAAGACGTAATATTTCTTGAGTTTTCCTCAAGTTCAATTTGATGAAAACCTGACATTAAATCAAGGCATGAAAATATTTAGCTTTATTTGGCGATAGTCAATTACTAATCGCCATTTTTTCTCTTTAGAGCCCGGAAGAGCTTTCTTCGGGACTAATAAGAGTGGGCTATTATATGGTGATACAGACGGTTCAACAATATTTTGTTCAATTAACTTTCCAACTTGACGCTGGATTTCTTCTATTTGGCTATGCGGACATGGATAATTTTTTACGTATACCGGTTCATCATCTTTAAGTCTTGATTTTTGCTTATAAAAATTATTTGTTGTGATTGCTTCGGATGGTTTATTTCTGCTTTGGTTGTTGCCTCGGTTGGAATTAACCTCTACCTCTTTTGTTGTTTCTGTTATGTTATTATTATTATTATAGGAGTTGTAGTTACCATTGCCTGTTTCTCTTTGGGAATAGTAACTACCTTCTCTATTATTGCGATCTCGCTGAAATAATACTGCACTTGCACTTCCAGTCATTTCTGTGCTGCAGTGGATATATTTACCCATTACATCATTGAAAGTAACGAAGTTACCAGCTTCCAGTATTATTTTTAGCTCTTCATGCTCACAATTTTTAACCATTGCAGAAATAGACTCGTTTGTGGAGATTTTTTCTGCATTGATTGGGTCTAGGCCGTTATCAATAAAGACTGCCTCCAATTGCTTCCGGAAATGATCTATTTCGGTTGCATACTGGGAAGCAGTTTCAGGAGGAGATTCTCCTTTTACGTTATCTCTGAGCTTGTTTATTATTCCTGATATAGTGGTTTCGTCTTGTACCTTGTACAAGATTGTGCCGGTTATTTTCCACTTTATGACTTCAACCGCTATATCTTCCTGGTCGCCTTTGGTTCTTTCTACAAGCTTCAATGCTGTTATGAACCGATTTCATGTTAATTTTTTTTCCATCGAATTCAGGGACTGAGGAGGAAACCTGCTTCACATATTCCCTGTCCAAGGCTACCTGGTTAGTCATTGTAACTTCTGTATTCTCGTCGAGTGTTTCGATGTCACTATCTACATATATCAGTTTCTGTATTGATCATTGGTTTAGACTCATCTAAATCTTTCAACTCGTTCTCGTCGAATTCAGCGAGCAGATTTGGATCTTCTGGTATTGTTATTACAATATTTCGTCTAACACCAATATTATGTAGTCTTGTTTTTAAACTTTTTACAATTTTCTGACATATATTTTTATGCTCTTGAAATAATTCATCATTTACTTTCCTTATTATAGTTACAATGTTATTATATTGTGCTGTTAGTATTTGCGCATGATGTATCAATGTATATGATTTTATTAGTTTATCAGAATTGATACATTTATATGATTTTTCGAATTTGTCTTTATGATCAATTATTTTTCTCGCTAATGTAGTCCATACCATTTTTTTTGCGTTGGAAAAGCAGCATACACATGGTACTGTGAGAATGAAACTCATCTGTACCCTAGAGCCTCCTTGAACTGGGAAATCTTCTCCCGTTATGTCAAGGTAAGCTAACCTAATTTGTACCAAGTTTACAGAGCGTTGAGGTGAGTTACTTTTCTCGCTCCTAAAGACTTCAATTAAATCTTGGACTATGGTAGGGTGCCTGTTGTGTAAATTTCTAAAGTACCTGTCAAGAGTGGTCATTTTTTTTTTGTTATTTAATCTTTTATTCAAATTTTTCTTGATTCATAATTGCTTGTGTGCATATGTATTTTTAGACCTTATCTAGATCATTAGCTTGGCTTAAAACTCTTTTAGTTACACATCTGTTGTGTAATAGGTAAGCTTTATATAATACATATGCGCACAATATTACGACAATTATCAATAGTAGTATGTTCGTTAAACTCATATCAGCATTTGATGATTCAATTGTAATGACCGGGTTCCATTTGAGAAGAAATAATATTGAACACGGACACGTCAGTGTCAGTTGATTCTAGTTTTCAGATTAATTCTTTATTCCAAATTATTATTTTGCAGTTTACAGATATGTATATTCTTATGCTGCGACAGCTACAAAAGAGAGGGAGAGTGTCAGTACATACATACATATTGTTGGAGCGCATGCATCAAAGTGATTGGTCAGCGTTCACACGCTGGCCTGGCTCTAGCTCATGTTACGCTTGTGCATACATTGCTTAGGTGAATATATGTATGTGCATATACAAATGTACATACATATATGATCATGCTTAGCTGTAGATTTATGTCAATATGTTTATGTACATACATCAATGTATATAAACTTATCTAAGTGCACAATTATATTTTAATGCGTATATGTTTAATTGTTTATACTTGCATCTGAGTGTTACAAGTTGAGCTCATTGTACTGAATGATTATTTGTATGAATATACTACACAATTTTATTTATAACATTTGCAGTGGAATCCACTGATTTTGCTTCAATTAACCCCATTGGGGGTATAACGGATATATCATCAAATTTACTTATGCTAATGTCGAACATACGTATAGGATTTTTTTTTTGGTTTATTAAAAAGTTTTTATACCATACACCCATAGGGTGAAATGGTATATTAAAGTCGCCAAAATGTATGTAACAGGCAGAAGGAAGCATCTCCGACAACACAAAGTATATATATTCTTGATCAGGATCAAAAACCGAGTCAATCTAGCCATGTCCGTCTGTCCGTCCGTCTGTCCGTCTGTCCGTCCGTCCGTCCGTCCGTCCGTCCGTATGAACACCTAGATCTCGGAGACTATAAGAGCTAGAGCCACCAAATTTGGTATGCAGTCTCGTGTAGTATGTACGCTTATCGAGTTTGTTTCAAATTTTTGCCACGCCCCCTTCCGCCCCCAGAATTTACATAACTCTGATTTTCTTAAAAACTATGAAAGCTACCGACATTAAATTTGGTATGTAAGTTAACTTAATAGACGCGCAGATATTGACTATTTAAAAATTTTGCCACGCCCATTTCCGCCCCCGAAAATTAAACAAAACTGATTTTCTCAAAAACTAACAAAGCTAAACTCACCAAATTTAGTATGTAAACTGGCTTAGTATGCGCGCAGAATTGATATATTTTAATATGTTGCCACGCCCACTTCCGCCTCCATAATTTAGAAAAAAACGTTTGGCTCTTACAATTTTTTGACCATTGCGATCAAATTTGGCAGACTAATAAATCTTATCTATTTCTATCAAACTACCAAATTTGATTGAAATCGGACTAGAAACATACAAAATATACGTATGAACGTATTTTGCTACGCGATCCATAAGGGCAGAATTGGCCGTTGGCTAGTGGCGGCGCTAGAGTGCTTGTGTGTTTGTAGAGTGAGCGAGATAGCAAATGGTATGAGGCATATTAAAACAATTTAGTAGACATACATTTGGTTTTCGAAATTTTAAATATTTGTTTCACCTGGTGTATGGTATACCCAAATCGGCGAGACGACTTACTTACTTCATTTTTTTTTAATTCTAATTACGTCCTCACTGACCTCACTGTGAAGAGAGCAAGGACCGGGTTCCATTAGAGTTGAATCAATTGTTACAGACGGACACGTCAGTGTCAGTTGACATGTAGAAATTAAAAGATTGTAGTTTTCAGATTAATATACGTACTTTCTTCTTGCTATCCTATTTAGGATGTTGTGGCATTCTTCACAACCCATCTGCTATGTTCAAGTAGCATTTAATATACATATTCAAGACTATACAGGAAACCAGATAAAAAACCTATCCAGCGTTGAATTCGCGCTGATGTCATCATAGGCAATCCTTTATATTGTCTAAGAATTCCTAATAGTGATTATCACGTCTAGTTTCCCTAGCTATCTGTTTGAAGCTAATTCTAAATGCATTTTCAGATTTTCATGTAGCCATGTAGCAAGTGAAAGATTTTGTTTATTTTAATTTCATTATATTATATAATTATTATTTCATTAGACGAATATATACATATATATATATATTATTTATTATTTTTACTCAATTTCGTGTTTTTTCTTTTTCCTTTTTTTTTTTTTTAATTTTATGTTATTTTAGTCGATCAACACAGTGATCTCCTGGCTATTATTATTCACTCGCAGGTGAATTTACAATTTTTCCTGCCTATAATTTGTACAGCCTCCCAGCATGTACTCTAATCGGGCGAGTTCTCGCTCGATTTTTACAATAAGTATATATAAGAATAAATTATTGGGTAGTGCGCTTTTTGTAGCGCTGCCGGTCCACTGTTGAGACGCGTTCAAGTTGCCGGTGCTGGTCCACGCACAGGCTGGGAATTCTCGCAAGTTAGTGCGCAGCAAACGTTGTAGAATGGACGTTTACAGGCCGCGGGACATTGCCTCTTATATTCTGGGATAGCTGTTGGAACAGGGGGAGTTACTGGTGTGTATATATTTTTAATCTGGCGCTAGGTGCAGGATGGACTAGTTGTGCTCCACGAAACGAGCGCTTTTCGTGTATGGAAACAGAATCGTTCCATGCTGGCGGATTATCTTGATTGTTCAAGATTTTGCTGAGACGGTCAATTTCCGACCTCAGTCTTTGTTTAACACCGCTGCGCTTTTTATGTCGTTTTTGATTTTTATCCATCCGCACTCTAATCACTCAGATATTAATTTGTTTTTGTCTCTCCACAACTATCCCTCCATCGCTGCTGTCTTAGTATTTTTTTTGTAATTGTCTCGTTGCTGGATTTTTTGTTGCTACTGCTGTTGTTGTTGGGCGGCCTGTTGCTGGTGATCGTTTGGATTCATTTGTTGTTGTTTGGTTGTTTGTCTTTGCTGTTGACGGATTCAGAATGAATCGTCTCTTTTTATTTAATAATTGACTTAGCCTAAAGTACATAATGAGGTTTGGAGTTCTGTCGCCCAGTGGCGGCAGAACGGGAGTATATAGCATGCCATATGTATTTTGTATATATCAT